>NW_028152104.1:0-243322 GCF_964638095.1 Poromitra crassiceps
AGTTGGAGAAGAGAAATTAGTCTCATCAGACTCAAGGATATGGCTGTTTGTGGGCGTCTGGGTGAAGCTGGCCACAACCCCAAACGGATAGGAGTTGCATGTTCTGATTCGCACATACAGAATGTGCAAACAACAACATGCATTCTTGCTGCAACAAAAAGGATTTTACAAATGATTAATCTTTCAGGGTGTTGAGGCAGGCTCACAGCCCTATACTGTAAGCCACCGAGGTGCTTGAATTACCGGGTTGAGTTGTGGCTGACTCGCTAGCTGTGCTGATGTTAATATATACGATAACATTGCACTGAGTGCTGTATAAGAACGACGAAGAAGGCTTGTCCTTGATGTTCGGAACCCATCCATTTATTCCATTTCACCGATATGAATACAGCAAAGTTCTTTTCTACAGAAAGCAAATGTAGCACAAACATTACCGGCACGAGAGCACGCAGTGCGGTAAAAACCGTTCGCCCTTCCGGGTTCAAACACCTAACGACACCCAGTGGAAAGAGCGTCCCCCAGCAGCAGCACGTTGGGACGGTCCTGCAGCTCGCTAAGCGTGGCTGCGTGCTGCAGAGCGCCCTCCCGCTTGTTGAAGGTGTGGATCAGCTGACCTTTGAAGGCTCGCAGTATCCCCTTAACAACAAGACAGTGTTCAGTTAGGGTTGCTGTATTCATCCTCTCTTCTGGGTTGTAGATGTGGATTATGATCAGGTGGATACCTCTCATAGTATCTACACATCTACACCAATATTATTTAAAAAATCCTGGAGCTGTGCCTGTTCCTTTCATTTTATTGCCCAAAATTGTAGTTTGAACTACCAGCAAGCCACTACAAAATGTAGTTAAACTACATAGTTCAACTACATGTAGTTCACTACTCCCCAACACTGGTTATTAGTACTTATGTTTTGTTGCAGCCTGGAAAGTGAGTTTTTCTTAGATATTGATCAATCTGATTAACCTGCACAGATATATTATGGTCATCAGGCTGTCACTGGTCTATGGGCATACCGGGTGATCTCTAGTATCTATGTATTTATTACACAAAACATTTCATATTATGAAGTGCACAAACACTCACGCTGTGGTCAAAGTCCATGTAGTTGGAGATGATGCGGACGTTGGGGTGGAAGACGTGGTTCTGGCCGATCACCTCCTCCAGGATGTCACCTACGCCGGCCGAGAAGATCAACAGAGGAACCTGGTGCTCGGCCAAACGGTCAAAGAACACCTTATGACCTTCCCTGAAGACAGACACACACAAACACACCTCATTAGACACCTGAACCAATGGGCTGGATTTTGAAATCTGCAGGTTTTTTCAACTACTTCACACATCTCAAATATATTTGATGTGCTGTTGTTTTTAAACATATAATAGTAAAGGGCAGCGAAGGAACCATCTGATAAATGAGACCAAATCTCCACAAAACCATTGGTTAAAAACATCTGCAGATCTTTGTGAGGGATTTTGAGTAGTTAGTTTCTTCTATGAATCTAGATATTAAAGTTTGCGTCATCTGAATTCAACATTAGCTATCATATCCAAGCGAACACTTTTCTATAGTGTGAAAATATGCCATGCTGTTCATTTGACTGAAGTGCAGCTCTAACTTTATCCACCGCGATTTATTTATCCAAGTCAAATTAGGGTTAGGGTTATTTAACCCTTTATCCACCGTGATTAGAAACTGTCTTGCAACCAGTCACAGCCATGACAACAGCTCTATTGAACTGCTATTTTAATGTTTTCATCACAGCCTCAGATTTGCAAGAGTTTTCTTTGTGCAGAGGGCTACAACATTGGCAACAATGGGCAAACAAATGTCCTATTGTTTAGCTTTATGTCTGGAGACAATCATGTGGTGGCTTGAGGAAAATGTCAAATGTCCAAAACTCGACTGTAGAGACATTTGTAGACATTATTGCCAAGCTCATATTTGTCTCTGGGACAGGGTCTTTGTAAATGTGTCCTGTGAGCTGTGTGGACCTGAGCATAGCGCTGGAGTCCTTGACGGCCTGGGGTAGCATGTCCTTCCTGATCTTCTGCTGGATCAACAGCTCATGCACTTTAGTCCACCTGTAGAGAACAGTACAAGACCAGCCGTGACTTAAATTCCTTTTCAGTTCAGTCCCACAGGAAGTGGAAGTTTCTCCAAAATTCAAACACTGAAAAAATACTTTTGGAATGAGAATGTTATCATCTGACTAATTGCAGCAATTGAGAATGCATGCTCTAGCATTAGAAAATTAAGTCGTTTCTATTTATGTTTCTAAAACATATCAATTGGGTTAGGGTATGGTCGTGGTTAAGAAAACCCTAATCTTAAGCACATCTATGTTACTTGCTGCATGTTCTGTGTGTTTGAGCTGGGCTGTAGTCCAGTGGTGAAAGACAATGCCTTCCAACCCAAAGGTTTGTGGTTTGAATCCCGGTACGGACACTAAAACCTTTTCAAGTCTTTCATTGGGAAAGCCATAACAAAACCGCCTAGAGATCCATTGTAAGTTACCTAGGCTGATGGTCTAGGGGTTAAGGCAGTCACCTTAACAACCGCATTGTATGCGGAGAAGTGCAGGTTCGATTCCTGCAGGGGATTTGAAGTCGTCTCCCCACCCCTCTCCTCCCCCTCCTCCTCCCTCCCCATCCCCTCCCTCCTCCTCTCCTCCCTCCTCCTCCTCCTCTCATCCCTCTCATCCCCCCACCCCTCCCCTCCCTCTCCTCCTCCCCCATCCCATCCCCCCACCCCTCTCCTGGCCTCCCTCCCCCCCATCCCCCCACCCCCATCCCATCCCCCCACCCCTCCCTCCCCCCCTCCCTCCTCTGCCATCTCCCGGTCTCCTTCCTTCACCGTGTTCTCACTCAACCACTCTCACCATCTCTGCAGGGACTGTGCCCGCTCCCCTCTCTCCTCTGCGGGTCAGTCCCTGCAGAGATGGTAGTAGAGTGGTTGAGTGGGAACAGGGTGAGAGGAAGGAGGCCGGGAGATACATAGAGAGATGGCAGAGGAGGGCATTTTGTTGACGGGGGGGTGGACAGGTTGGTTGGGGGGGGAGGAGAAAGAGATGATGGTGGTGTTGGACTGTTAATTGTTCTTCCGCTTGCCAGCCTTTACTTGTCCTCTCTCTTGCCTCGTGCCATGTCTCCTGCCTTGTCCTCTCTCTCCCGCCTCTCCCTGTCCTCTCTCCTGCCTTGTCCTCTCTCCTCTCCCTGTCCTCTCTCCTGCCTTGTCCTCTCTCCTCTCTCCTGCCTTGTCCTCTCTCCTGCCTTGTCCTCTCTCCTCTCTTCTCCCTGTCCTCTCTCCTGCCTTGTCCTCTCTCCTGCCTTGAAGTCCTCTCTCCTGCCTTGTCCTCTCTCCTCTCTCCTCTCCCTGTCCTCTCTCCTGCCTTGTCCTCTCTCCTGCCTTGTCCTCTCTCCTCTCCCTGTCCTCTCTGCCTTGTCCTCTCTCCTGCCTTGGCCTCTCTCCTGCCTCGTCCTCTCTCTCACCCCCCACAATGGATCTCTAGGCAGTTTTGTTATGGCTTTCCCCAACAAACGACTCGAAAAGGTTTTATTGTCCTTAATAACAGATCTCTATTCAAAACTTGACAAGACAAAACTGAACTAAACCAAACACATACAGTAGGCTAAGCCCCTGCAAATGGGTCCAGTTACAGTATGTAGGCAGCAGTCCTGGTGGCAAGTAGTTTAACCCCTCAAAAATTGGTTTTACAGTTTTTCACAATTGTTTAAACACATTAGACACAATGTGCACAACCTGAAACTGAACATGCAAAGGCATAATTCTACTGATAAAGCATTCATATAGTGTTTTCCATTCTGCACACCAGTGTTCAATGGGTGCTTAGAAATGTCTACTCATATGATGTATGTGTTTGTCATTTGAAAAGAAAATACAATTTAGTGAAGAGTTAACACTGTTTTGAGGGCAAAGTGTGCTTTTGCAAGAGAAGTGTAGGATTTTGCATTTTGTGCGTGAGTTTTGAGATTTGTGTTTCGGGTTTTGAGAAAGTGAGGTAGTCTATCAGGAAATGTGTTTAAGCAATTGTGAAAAACTGTAATCAATTAAACCCCCCTACTGAATCACACTCGGCATGTTCCACTGTAGTCCGGGAGCCAAAGGCTGTTTTTTTTGATGAATCTTGTTTCGTCTGATAAAGTTTTTTTCTCTGCTGATTCTTGTACCTTGGGGGTACCTATTCAAAATACAGGAGGGTGCCCGGTGAGCACCCTTGAGCATTTTTAGATATTAACCCCTTAAGTTCCAAAATCCCATAAAAATCGGCATTTATGAGATTTCATGCAAAATCAAATGCCTCAAATTTGCTTTCTCCAATGTTTATTCATAAAGGAGCTAGGATGTCATGTATAATGTAGCCTATTTGATTCCCGCGCCATGTGCCCCCCCCCCACCCCCAATAAAAACATGAAATAAGCAGATGACTTTTAGTCTGATAAATCACTCCCAGGTGTTGAAGTGGTGCATGTTTGCACAAGTCAGACCCTTCTCCCCCACTCCCCTCTCTCTGGCACTGTGTGTGTGTGTGTGTGTGTGTGTGTGTGTGTGTGTCTGTGTGTGTGTGTGTGTGCATGTGCGCGACTGTGTGGGTGTGTGCATGTTTCACTGGCTTTGAGCTGCGACACTTTCTGTCTCCACTCTCAATTCCTTGTACAGCCGGGGGGAGGGGTCTAGGTGCACTGCTCAAATCCTGTGTGCACATCTCGGCAGGGGAGTTTCTAGGGAGTGGCCAGGGGTGGCACTGGCCACCCCTGAAATCTAATTGGCCACCCCAAAATCCTGAGGATGCTGGCATCTGTGGCCAACAATACTGTCTTTCAGAGGCTGTAGTGGGCTTATTTTTAAGCTAGAGTGAAGTTAGGCTAAATTTTGGTGAGGGAAAACTTTCTACATCCTTCCTAAATGCCACAATCAGTGCTACCCTTTCTTGAGTCTGTGCCCCACTTGGGCCACCCCAATGGCTGGGACACTGCATCTCGCCTCACACACATCTCGCCTCAAACAGACACACGTCACTTATAGATGCAGCTGTGCCGCTTAAAACGTCTTGGGGGGAGAGATATAACGGTATGAAAATTTCACATCATGATTATCGTGACTAAAATTATCACGATTATTGTATTATCACTGTATTCATAAAGAAAATGCTGAAAATGTTCAAAAAGTACTGAGAGACTCACTGAAATCATTTTACAACATTTTATACTGAAAACTCAGATCCAAAAAGGATTGATACACTCACTGAAATCATTTCTCAAAGGCTGCACGTTTGCATCTGGGAGACTGTTGCCAACTTTGGTTGATGATGGACAGTATTTACCATGTTTTTCAAAGCACTGTAATCACGGTACCACGGTAATCACGGTACCACAGTTTTAATGATAATGAAAATTTTAAACGGTACAGTTATTGTAAGGAATTGTATCACGGTTATCATTAAACCGGTTATCGTTACATCCCTACTTGGGAGTATGCACACATTGATGAGTTTTGTTGGGGCTATATGTTCACTGATGGCTGATAGTGGGCTCTCTGGAGTTCCGGTAAGAAATTTCCAGAAAGCAGCCTTGGATCAGATTATGAGTCAGACCAGAACAGCCAGACTTTGGGTTTAGGTCTTGGTGAAACCAATGATGCTGATGATGTCATACATCTGGGCTGAACGTGAGGGTGACTGGCTTCTCCATCTGACCACATTCCAGAAGATGCTTACCTACTACTTTGCAGCTGGCCATGTCAACCATATCAGGTATGGCCATACTACAGTATCTTCATTCCATGGAGAAGCTTTCTCCACAAAGCAATTTTCTCCAGGAGCAGCATGTGATGCGACACATTAGTGGAATATGGAATGGCCTGTGGAGCAACCAGTTCATAGAGTCCACTTTCATGAGGTACGGCCACAGTGATGGAGGGATCATTGGATTACCGTGAAGCCATAGGCACTGAAGATATGGGCCCTGAGCCACCACATATGCTGCAAGATTGTGTCAGACATGAAGGAGATAGAAGAGGATAAGACAGATAGGTTCATCTCTATCACAAGGTGGAGGCTAAAGCCATGGGTTAAGCACATGCCAAAGTCAAGGACTTTGTCAGAAACTGGAAACCTGCCTCCATCCATTGGATCCCAATGAACACCCAGGGGAAAGCATCATGAACATCAAGATCACCCTACCAACTGTCTATTGTAGACAGTGCCATAAAGATTGAGGATGGTCTGCATTTATATAGCGCTTTTATCCAAAGCGCTTTACAATGAGTAGATAGTCTACATTCACCCATTCATACACCAATGGCGGCAGGCTGCCACGCAGGGTGCCTACACACCATCGGGAGCAATTTGGGGTTAAGTGTCTTGCCCAAGGACACAACGACAGCAGCTGGGAGGGAGCGGGGATCGAACCGCCAACCCTTGCGTCATTGGCCGACCCGCTCTACCTCCTGAGCTAAAGCCGTCCCCAATGTTAGGAGGCAATGTTAGAAGATGTTGAGAAGACCTGGTCAGAGGGATCTTACAACACCATCTCAAACAAAGTCTCACCATCTCAAACAAAGTGAAGACAATGACAACAACCAAATCAATCCAAGTTGGCATCTCCACAATTTATGACCTAAATGCCATCGATTCAAGGGTAATCACACTGTTGTCTAGTGACCATGAAGTTGACATGAAGGATGTCCTCGCCTATGAGCTGGCACCAGTCCCAACTGCCATGTTTACCGAGGACGGAATGTGAATTTGTAAATCCAAGTCTACACTGAAGAAGTCACTCCAAGTCAAAATCTCCAGGAGGAATGCCAGTGTTGCAGATGTCACTGTCATTGATGGATCAGCCCTTCTTTGGACCATCCACTGGCCAGCTGATGCTGATTTCATCAAAAATGTTATGACACGGCTGACTTTATATCTATCAGACAGTGACGTCTACCTCATCTTAGACATGTGCTATGATTACAGTATCAAGTCCATCACCTGAGATGTCACAGAGACAGAGCTCAGCTAGAAACACCATCCCTTAGCTCTTATGTGAGCTGACCCAAGATCGGCTTTTCCATCTACAAGTTGGTGGTGACAGGGGAGGAGCCATGTGACAGGGGAGGAGCCATGCCCCATTGAGATCAGGTTGGAAGAAAGAAGGAGCCGATATGATCTACAAACTCAGCAGGAGGAAGCTGACACCATCATTGTCCAAAAGGTCCGGTGTGCTGGAGAAGCACATCAAATCTCAGTGGTTTCTGATGACTTCCCATCTCTGCTCATTAGTCAACTATAACTGACCACACAACCAAATTATATGATGATAAGAAAATGAAAACATTAGCCCACTGGTGACGGGCGCACCTGCACATACACATTCCTTTCTGTGCTGCGCCTTTGAAGAATATTGTTCTCATAATTTTGTGTAGGTTAAATAGAAGGCTTGCAGTCACGTAATGGAGGAGTAGCCTACAGAGTAAAGAAAAACTTCAACAATCGATCAATATCAGCTATAGCCTATTTCACCTGTATCTTTTGATTGACATTAAATGCATTAAAATGGCACTATACTATGATCAGTGATATCTGTCCATGCGCAGACCCGCCGCACGTCTCATTAAATCACAATTGTAACAGGAACCAAATCAATATCTGCCGTGCATATAGGCTATATTTTCTATAACAACTCAAATCACATGAAACGTTGCTGCCCTTGCTGCTGCGCATATAGGAATACAATTTAAATCAGGCTCTCAATATCTCACCAGATATGACGGTCGTGTGATAAAAAGTTGCTGTTTTATTTCAAACAAACTAAGTTGTGTATAAAATGATAAAAGGCTGGACTGGGTGGGGGAGGGCAGAGAGAAAATAATCTAAATGTCAGGGAGGGCAGTGGATTTAAAAAATATATATATCATATTTTACCCCACCCCACGTAAATATCAGACAGTCCCTTATTTCTATTGGTCTGTCTCGAATCCTTACCATTCCACCATGAGTGGCAGCTTCTCCTCAGCAGTCCGGCTAGCATCAATCTCTATAGGATAGTAGGTGTTCAGCAGCTCCTTCATCTGCAACGTAGAAGGAGCAGACACACATACCATAACATAGAGACACCCCAACACACATACCATAACATAGAGACACCGCAACACACATACCATAACATAGAGACACCCCAACTTGCAGTCACTTCCTGTATTTGTGCCATGGAGGTTTCGCCACTGTCACGCCCCCTTAGGAGACTGGTCAGCCAATAATTGACAGACAGCCAATCGCAAGCCGAGAACCACGCCCATTTAGGAGACCAGAAGAGTTCAATTTCTTACAATAGAGAGGGTTTGTAAGAGGAAAAGTGAATGGGGTTTTAGAATGGGGATTTCACTTAAATGCATAAAGTCTGTGGTTAACAAAGGTTTATAGGAACGCAAATCTGGGTTCAGCAGGATAATCTTCACAAATGTTAATAACTTTTATGACTTTTGGAAAGTAAATTAATTTTTTTAAACACCTTATTTAGAAAACGCTTCACAAGGCATAAAAGTGATTGTTTGAAGATTATCCTGCTGAACCCAAATTCACGTTCCCAACTTCCCATAAACTTTTTTTATGCATTTAAGTGAAATCCCCATTCTAAAACCCCATAGACCTTTCCCCTGATGAACCAAAATGGCGGCGATTTCTGGTTAAGCCTACACAAATACGTCATCCCTGCGGTACTCTATTGGCGGAGCCTGGAGTGGGGTGTCTCTAATATTAATTGAAAGGTTTCTGCACAGACTTAACAGTCATACATGTAGGTGCAGGATGAGAGTCAAACACAGGGAATCCTATTGTGGCAAAAGCACACCTGTGTCTGCGCTCAGATCCCGGCGCAAAACTGGATGGTATTGTGGCCAAAGTGCAAAATGACACTTGCGTGAGGCAGACGATAGCATAAGATGCAGGGAAGATAGCATAAGATTAAGAGGCGCGCAAACCAGTGCGATAGCACCTGTACGACGATAGGGCCCAGCGGATATAGCACAACAACCAATCAAACAACCAGAGGTACTACGGAGGAAGTGTAAAATAGACCTATTATTTTTTAAATTGTGTATAATAATGAATGCTTCCTTACCTTTCTAGTGCAGTCTTCATTAATCAACAACCGGTTATCCAGGATGTCTGGAAAAATACAAGGAAAAAAGGTTTGAAGCAGTTTCAAACTTGTCATCACCAAACAGTTTGGACAAGATGCTTCTGATGACAATAAGCCTGTGTGCTTACTGTGGGTGGTGGCTCTCTTCCCATTGTGGGCAAATCTGGTGAGGGTCATGTCGAAGTCAGAGATTACCTGAGGAAATAGGACTATTTAGAGGAGAATAGTCTGACTCACTGTACTACACTACTCAGTCAGCACACACACAAGTTAGTTTTGTTTGGTCCAAACCATATAGTCAGGGTTCCTACACATTTTCCATTTCAAAATGCCATTCTTTTCCAGACTAAAATTTCCAGACTTCTCTGTCAGACCATATTTGACATCTGAGTACACAAGGGTGTACCCATAGTAAACCAATGGCCAGACCTCAATTTGGAGGTTTTGGGTTTGAGCCTCAGTGAAAGCTTGGACTTGGATGAACTTCTCAAGTGAAGACTCAAAAGCTCTGACAGAGACTTGTGAGACTTGTGAAACAGCTCTGAACAATAACAGCATGCCCTGAGGACCGTTCATTTCTTCTCAGCACACACAGTCCATTCAGTCACCTGCAGACTGCCTGCACCGGCTCGTTGCATGGCCTGGATCGTCTCCTCCACTCGGCTGCGCTCCCTCATCAGCACTGAACACTTGGCCAGCTCTGGGACCTGTGTGCAGAGGGAAGAGTTCACTCTTACAGCATCCTGCCCCATACTAGTGAGGAAGAGAGCAAAGGCTAGTAAGCAGAGGAAGGGGGAAGAGCAGGAGAGGGGTACAAAAGGAGGCTCCAAGGGGGCTAGCAGTTATGTGCCTATTCATATCACATTACTTAATTGCACAGTCTGTGAAGTGTGAAGTAGACTAAAAATAAAAATGTGTGTTTCAGACATGTGGACAACACATTATGGGCTCTATTCAGACATCATCTTTCTTAACCACCACATTTACACCTCTGTTTGTTGCAGTAGGCAAAGTAAACATTGTAGGTTTGTGACTTACTACTGTAGTATTAGTTTCCCCCAGAACACTGATACACAAAAAATAAAAGATTCCTGTATGATTTATTTTCCAAAATGAGGCCACTGGTTGAACCCTGGCCTATGGCTTATTAACAGATTATTAAAATGCATCGTGAGATGTAACAACATAGATTTTTAAAATATACAAGGCAACAGTAAACATGTCACACATACACAATGCGCGTGCACGCACGCAGGTACCTGTCCATAGTTGGCCACAGCACAGAAGAACTGTAGTTCTAGATAAAGTCTTCCTGGATCTCTGTTGAACAACCACCACAAACAACTGGACAGATTCTATAGACAGAGGGAGGGAGGGGGAGAGAGAGAGAGAGAGAGAGAGAGAGACATTCAGAAATCCATACATGTTGCAGTGTTTCCCATATAAAGTTCATACTGTAAGTAACTTTCTCTGTTATTCCTGCTGAGATCAGAGCTTCTAACTTCCAGTTAGCCATCTGCTAACTTGAATGAGTATAAATAATGAAATCATGTGCGGCTCTTCTAGACTTTCCAAATGTTATCGGAGCAAATTGATCAAATTCTGATACTGAAACAAGTCATTTCCTGGAGGTTGTGTTGTGTGACGCTCTAAAACAATTCATCCACTGTTTTACAGCCATGACAGTAGGCTACGGCTAGGCTTTGTCTTCACTTATAACCAAATCTACATGTGCATACGTCAGCGACAGCTAGTACTATCAAATTTCAATGCAATTTCAACCAATAATATCATGACATGACAGCTGTCAATCAATCTTCATGGCTAGAAGAAAATTCCAAGCAATGTCCTCATTTCATGTAGATGAGGGACATGTGATTGGCTCATTAACTCGCATTCCAGGAATATCGCCATTTACCGCAGTTCGTGGCCCGCTTCAAGACCAGTGCCTGCTCTCTCCGCCTGGAGGCAGCCAACCACCCAGTCCTCTGCAGCTCAGTGCAGTGAAGCAGCCAGGGAGTACGCAGTCCAAGGGGCTGTATTAACATTATATTGTGTTTGTACATAGACCGTTATAGAGAGGCAAAGTGACCGCCTACTTCCTGCTTCAGCACTGTACCAGAGATTTTCATCTGCCATTCACTTTCCCATACACATTTCGTAAAATGCGTATAAAAATAGTTTTACTGGTTCAAACTAGTGTCCTCTAGAGAGAGAGTGGCATCAGCGGAGGACCAAAATGCGAGACTCATTAGCCAATGAACAGCCAGGAATGGGTCTTACGCTACTTTTGCATGCTGCTAAAATAAAGCTGATAATGTACAATTTGATTCAAGGGGGGAAAACCCTTTCTGAGTAGCTACAACACAAACTGTCTATTTTGCTGCAACTCGACAGTGCTGCTTAATCCAGGACCTTACTTCCTGGAACTCTTCAGAGTAAAAAACTGGTCCATTGGAGTGAATGGAGATGTCGGGACTCTTCTATCTACATGGCTCTGGTTCAAACCAAACGGTACAGATATATTTAGAGACAGGAGAGATCGCATAACATTTCACTGGGACCAAAGCGTAAAAAAAAAGCGGGTTTAAAGAAAATATTTTTTCGATGTTTTTTTTGGTCCGAGTGAAATGGTCTATGGTCTCTCCCGATTATAGCGTTAGCTGAACCGTTTGGTTCGACAAAGTAAAACTATTTTATAAGCATTTTTACGAAATGTCTATGGGAAAATAAATGGTGGATGAAAATCTCTGGTACAGTGCTGAAGCAGGAAGTGACGTTCCACTTTGCCTCTCTATGAAATGTGAGCGGTAGGTTTCAGATTTGTCTGATAGAACACATCAGCGGACTGCTGTCTCCCTCTCCTCAGAGGCTCGGGCAGGGCAGCACCCAGTCCCTTACCGCAGACACGCCCATTTTTCAACGGTCAAATCACACTCCTCCACACTCTACTGTGTATATCCCACACTCCTCCACACTCTACTGTGTATATCCTGTTTCACTCAGAATACATCACCATATGGAGTCACGTACTGTGCAAATGGCACATTCGCTGCCAGAACGGGGAGACAAAGGTTCTGCACTACAAAAGTGACGCACTATAGCTTTAATGAAAGTGTTATATGAACTACAACGACCATGATTCAAATGATATCATCTAGGGGTGCACCGATCACGTTTTTTGTCACCGATCGCCTATGGGAAATATCTGCCCAACCGATCATCGACCGATCACCGATTACCGATCACCGATATATAAACTCCTCAAAGAAAGTTTGGAAAGGTTATTTTAGGTTGATTATTTGATCGCATATTTGAGGTCAAAATCGGCCGATACAGATTGCTTGCCGATCGATCGGTGCACCCCTAATATCATCCAGTGTGAAGCTTATCGATTAACATTAATTAGCAATTAATTTTAGACCCTGCATTAGTGCCTGAAATCCCCCCCCCCCCCCCCCCCTGCCAGTAACTTGGCAACCTGTGGGAGCTGAAACAAGTGAGCAGCACATTTGGATGTGACATGCTGTCCTTCTGTACACCTGCCAGGATCATTCACATGCGTCTGATATCTGGATTGTGTCTACATCTGATTTAGCCGGATTACCTTTTCACTCACTGCTTTTGGTACTTGAACTCTGTCTTACATAAACAGTTAAACATAAACAGTCTCTCTTACTCTGTCTCTCTCTCTCTCTAACTCTGTCTCTCTCTCTCTCTCTCTCTCTCTCTCTCTCTCTCTCTCTCTCTCTCTCTCAAACACACACACACACTCTTGAACATTAATAACAGTATTGTATCCGCACCGCTAGCAGGCTGACAAATAGCAGCAGACACAGCAGTACGTGTCGGACTGTCTGTTTGTCGTCGTGGGTCGGAGGCCCAGGTGGCGGCAGGTTCAGCGGCTGCTCTGGAGAGGTGATGCTCTGCTGCTGCCCGTCACACAGCACCCCACTGTGGCCTGGAGGGGAACAGAAACATTCACAGTCAAGCTGGTGAATGTTCCCACCACACAAGGCAATATAATACTCCAAAGACATATAATCAACAGCCTAAAGCACAAGGACTGGGACTGAGCTGAAGCTGGTCTTCTCTACTTTTTTCTCTCTCTCTCTCTCACTGTTCTCATGGTTTATCTCACTGTTCCAAGAAGTTTGCTTTTGACTGTGAGGCAAAATAAAAGTGTATTCAGTAGGGATGCACCGATCCACATTTTTCACTTCCGATTCGATTCCGATACCTGAATTTGGATATCTGCCGATACCGATATTATTCCGATACCGTTATTCTTCTTGAATATACAGCATAGGCAAAGATTTGGCCAATTAAAAGATTTTTTTTTTTAAATATACCTTGCAAAAAGCAGACAAAATTAAGAAAATATACAAGGCAAAGAAGGATACCATTATACATGGGCAAATTACGGCCAGCGCCCCCGCGCTGGAATTGCAAAAAACAACAAAACAAAAATTCCAATCCAATTCCGATCCGTGAATTATGTTGGTATCGATATTGGATCGGCCCCATCCCTACTTAGGAAGCTTTGTGAAGAACAGCCTCAAATCTGATGGCCAGTGCTGCCTCACAGTGAGCTAATCCCCCCCAAGTCAACCTGTAACTGAGCCATGTAAGCCTGATTCCTCCCTCACCTCTGAGGAAGTAGAGGAGGATCTCTTTGAGCATGGCTTTGTGGATCTCTGGGTGAGTGATGGAGTTCAGCAGCTTCCTCTTTTCCTCACTGGCGAAGATGAGCTGCCCCAGCTTCTGCCTGTCGATCTCCCCGCTCTCCAGCAGGATCTCTGGGCCGAAGTGGTCGACGATGCGGCAGTAGGCAGCACTGTGGGGCTCCACCACTGTTACCGAGGCACAGGCAGTGAGAAGTTGGTGCTTAACAAATGCCACTTGACATCATACATGTCACATAATTACACACTAACTAAACCCAACCTCCCAACTCAAGGTAAACTGCTGTACTGTTGTACTGTCTTGTCTTCTTAATCACCTAATGTCTAGTTTTAACACTGCCCAATTGTCCTATGTCTTTTTGCTGTTATGTTGTATTGCACACTAGAGATGTAACGGTATGAAAATTTCACATCACGATTATCGTGACCAAAATTATCACGGTTATCGTCATTATCGAGACTCACTGAAATCATTTTACGACGTTTTATATTGAAAACTCAGACCCAAAAAGGAGTGATAAACTCACTGAAATCATTTCTCCAAGGCTGCACATTTGCATCTGGGAGAAGGTTGCCAACTTTGGTTGATAATGGACAGTATTTACCATGTTTTTCAACACACTGTAATCACGGTACCACGGTTTTAACGATAATGAAAATTTGAAACGGTACGGTATCATAAGGAATTTTATCATGGTTATCATTAAAACCGGTTATCGTTACATCCCTATTTTATCCCTATATTATATATATTCTCTATTAGTGTTGTCACGGTTTTCGGTACTTCGGTACTAAAGGCTGAATTATGCTCACCCTGCCATGAAGGGCGCGGGGGTGGAGCGAGGGCCGGGCGCGTCAAATGACGTAAATTTGTTGGGCGTGGTTATTTGCTAGCTCCGTCTGGCGCTCGCCTTGTGCCTGATTTTTTTTCTAACAGCGCGAGCAGCGCACGGCTTCTCTCCAAACATGTCCGCTTTCAAGCCACTGAACCCTGAACACTGAGCTGTGTTTTCGCCACATTTCTTGACCCATGTGGTAGGCTATAAACTTTGATTTGCAACTGTTCGTTTTTAGTAATTTCACCAAGTAAATGTGTTGTGTTGAGAGCATTATTGAGAGAGATTAAAAGCAGCACAGAGTAGGCTATCAGGGCTGAGAAGTAAAACGGCTTTCAGTAAAAACAAGTTTGGTGATTTGATTCCTTCATGTGCTGATGTGCGGTCGTTTGAGAGTGAAAGCGCACTCAGTACTGCACATAATAGCGTTTCATTGCGACTTTTCACGGGCTGTTCTCACCATTGTACAATACATGCTGATCACTTTCTGAGTATAATGGCATCTGCCCCAGCGCGAGGTCTGCACGGAGACTCGCAGGGCCCCACCCCACGGAGCTTTGCTCGAGTATAAGAGCACCTTTAGTCAGTACTACATTGTTTTCGGTACTTCGGTACCTGTTTTTGCATGGTACCGAGCGTATCGTTTTGTTTTTTTAATTCAATAAACAATACTTGAGGGCTACATGCCACTGGTGTTGCACTGTCTGCTCTCACTGCCATACAGAGTTGAATATAAGAAGTAAGCAGAAGCACATTGTTTTGTTTTAAAGTTGAAGGCTACATGCCATTTGTTCATTGGAAATGGTTGCATACTTTAATAAAAGAGAATATGTTGAAGAAATATCAGTCTGTTTTTTTTACCGTGGTACCGAAATTGGTACCGAGTACCGTGGAAATTCACTAGTACCGGTACCGACTACTGAATTATTGGTACCGTGACAACACTAATTCTCTACAGTATCTCTATACAGTATATTCATTCTGTGAACCGGAAGAGGTTGCACTGGAAAGGACCGGCAGAGAGAGAGGGCATGGCCTAAAGGACCAGCAGAGAGAGAGGGAGTGGCCTACCTTTCCTGGCCACCACATCAGCATCAATGATGGGGCATCCGAGCTCCCGCAGCATTGAAGACACTGTGCTCTTCCCTGAGGCGATACCGCCGGTCAGTCCCACCAAAAACATCTGGAGGCAAAGGTCAAAGGTCAGGATGTTACCAGAATCACTATCCATATTTACGGTCGGTGGTTCAAAGCCAAAGCCACACAAAAAACTGGAAAAATATTGTCTAATTTGTTGTATTATTAAAAACATAATAGCCTCAACCTGAGAGAGAAAAAAGTCAGAGCATGGTTAACTTGAACAGATTAAAAATACCTGCATACAAGAAAAATACACATCTGCAGATTAACAGGTTGTGCATTTGATGTATATAAAAAAAATAGATCCACACATAATAGTGTCTATTAAAAGCAAATGAAAGGGGATACATTTACAAAAACAGAGTATGGGAAATAAGTAAAAAATCTGTGCAAAAGGGTCTGTTGTACTGCTGTGGTAAGGCTTTAATAATAAGAAGATATAAAACAAGAGCGGCTCAAAGCCATATATAACTTAATTGGGGGCTAGTGGACTGGACTGGTACATTAATTTCTAGAACATCTAGTTAGATGACATGATACTGCAGCTAGCCGAGGAGCTGAGACCTGTGTTGGAGAGACCGACTAGGCGACACGGGGCTCTTGCACTTTTTTTTGCGAAGGGAGATTTTCAAACTGAAGTGGCCGACATATCCAAAATATCTCAACCTGCTATGTCACGTAATTTAACTGAGGTAGCAACAGCCATCAGCAATTTGGCTCCTCGGTACATACAGTTTCCAAGGGGGGAGGAACAACAACACACATTGTTAGCCTACTAGCGCTCCTACTTCCCCCGCGAGTTGAGAAAGGAGGAGGTGTCTGTTGCTAGTGGTTGCTAGGGTAACAGACAGAAAAGTTGATAACCGATGCTGGATGAGTATTTAGGATTTCCTAACAAGACATAAGATAGGATTTAGCAAGATAAGATAGGATTCCTAAAGTTAGTTAGGATTTGCTTCTGTAATACCAAATCAGAAAAAATCCTACCTTAAACTAGTCCTATCCTAACTTAAGACATAAGATAGGGAGTTTCTGTAATGTGGCCCCTGTAGTATAACTATTTATTTTCTTTTCATTATCCCCCCCCCCCCCCCCCCCCTTCCCCGAGCATTTATCCGTGTCACAAGAGCATATAGTATAGCGGATTAGCACCCAAAAATAAGAGAATTGTGCACTTTTGGAATACCATAAGGACTATTTTCTGATGTGGAGGGAAGTCAGATTTGACCTCAAATCCAAGATGGCTGGCATTTCCCCAAGTCTTATGTACAAATGTGCAAGTGTGCACTTCTTCAAAGAAGCATGAACTGTCCCACATAGTGAGTGAATACCATAAGGTTTATTGACAGATATGGAGGGAAGTCAGATTTGACCTCAAATCCCAGATGGACGCCATTTTCCCAATTTACATTAGATTTGGGAAAATGGTAGCCATCTTGTTTTTTTTTGGTCAAATCTTACTTCCCTCCATCTTACTGACCCTTATGGTCACTTAGTATGTGAGAAATGTCATGCTTCTTTGAAGAAGTGCACAATTGTTATAAGCACATTTGTACATTAATCTTGGGGAAATGGCAGCCAACTTGGATTTGAGGTCAAATCTGACTTCCTTCCACATCTGAAAATAAACCTTAGTGTTCATTCACTTTGTGAGAGAGTTCGTGCTTTTCTCAAAAAATGTACAATTGTTATAAGCAGATTTGTACATTTTACACCAGAAAATGGTGGCCATCTTGGAGTTGAGGTCAAATCAGACTTCCCTCCACATCTGAAAATAATCCTTGTGGTATTCACTCACTATGTGAGGAATTACCGTAAATTCCGGACTATAAGCCGCGGCTTTTTTCCCGTTTTTTGGCCCCTGCGGCTTATATAACGGTGCGTCTTATCTATGGATTTTTTCAGAAAAAAAAAAAAAAAAAAAAAAAACTCTCTTTTTTAGCACTCTTTCTAACTATAAATCCACTTCTGTTTTAATTTCCTCTCTTGCCCTCTTTTCACCACACCGCGGACACTGTGTGCACTGTAAAAATAAACAACGGTGGTGTTGTGTTATGTTGTTTTGTTGAAATGTTACGGTAATACGGTAAATGGGAGCTTCCTCAAACAGCCATCTCTTTCCCGACAATACCCTCTGTGCGTGACCACTTACATATGGTAATTACGGTAAGCAAACGGCCACAAGCCCATCAACTCCCTCCCCCGACTACCAGGAGAAAATCACAAACTTCGGGGAATTCACACAAAGGAAGATCAAGGAATATTCCATCGAACCGGAGCAGATCATAAATATGGATGAAGTGCCTTTGACGTTCGACCTGCCACTCACTCGGACTGTTAACAAGAAGCGCCCTGGAGGATTCTTTCACCAAAAAAAAGCTTTGCTCGTTCTCGACAGCATGAGAACGAGCAGTAGATGATCATGAGGTGGTTTTTCAGACGTGTCGATATAGCAGTTTATCGCAAAAGTGTAATGGAAACACATTTTTCGCATTTGCACGTCATGTGACCCATATTATCCCTTGGAAAAGGAGCGGAAAATAAGTTTGGTAAGTAAGGTTCGATAGCCGTGTCAAAACCTCCGCAGCAAGTGGAAAACTTTGAAGCAACGCTACCTAGCAGAAAGACGAGTGTTGTGCAAAAGCGTAGCCGGGCAAATTAGATAATGTTTGGCAGAAATCGGTCCATGGTGACAGCAGGCTGCCTGTGTGCGCGCATTTGGCACAGCGGCGAGATGAGAGGATGAAAAGCACACACTGGTGCGGTGGTGCTGTCTGAAGTGAATACAGTGACTGTGAGTAGGCTAATACATTGCACACGTTTCAGGTGCAATTATAGAACCAAATCAGCCTTTTCCCCCCTCCATCTCTAAATCGGACCAGTTGTAGGCTATTAGGCTACCTTTTTTCCTCTGCCTGTCGCGCTGACTGCATTCACGCAGCCAGCAACATTTTGCGACTCATTTTCTTTTGAATTGATAATCAGGCTCGTTTATATGCATTGTAACTTCATGTTGGGATTTCCATTGACCATTGGTTGGATTTGAGCATGCAGGGGACGGGATATGGGGCAGATCCCCGTGCGTAATCACTGTGGCAGCTGCTGCAACGGGGAATCACTCAAACGCAACTTCAATGGAAACGCCTACAAGTCGCAATTGTACATTGTCGAAGTTGTAGAAATATCGCAATTCTTTTGCGAAAAACTGTAATGGAAACACAGCTATAGATGAAGAGGAGTTCGTTGGTTTTGAGTGACAATGAAGGAGAGAGGAGAGTGGTTGACGAAGCCACCCTGAACCTGTTCGTTTCCGACACTGAAGATGAGGACTTTGGTGGTTTCAGTACGCAGGAAGAAGAGGAAGACGAGCATTAGTGACTTGACTTCTCTGGTTACAGGTTTGCTGCACATATAGCCTATTGTTGTGTGATTTTGTCTGGGGATTAGTGACCTGACTTTTGTTTTGTTTTGTTGAAATGTTAATAAATGGGAGCTTCCCCAAACAGCCATCGCTTTCCCGACATTCCTCTCTGTGCACGAACCCTTTCATATGGTAATTAAACATCAAAACACCCGCGGCTTATAGACCGGTGCGGCTTATAGAAGAAAAAAATAGTCAATTTTGGTCCCGCGGCTTATACACCGGTGCGTCTTATAGTCCGGAATTTACGGTACATGCTTTTCTCAAAAAGTGCACAATTATTCTGCTAATCCGCTCTACTAATAACTAATCATCTCACCTGCATATTTCCTGACCAGGCCACACATGAACTTGCGCTCCACATTGAGGTTAAAGATGTTGTCTAACACCTCCATGGCTCGCTTCTCCATTGCTGAAAAGAGGAACGCCTGGCCTGAGGGGAGGTGAGCGACCACCTCTGCTCCACGTGGTTCTTCTTTTCTAGAGCACAGATCTTTCTCTGCGCCCTAATACACACCCGCACACACACAGACACAACATATGAAAGACATGTTACAATGATTCCATGAAGTCATTTATGCAAGAGGCCATTCTTATAGCACACTCTTAAATGTCCATGCCTGTCTACCTATCTACCCCACACCCAACTGGGCAGTGGTATTCCTGGCTGCTAAAATCACAGCAAAATGATTACTTTAATTTGTTTTGACATTATGACGCCTACTTTTCCGTTCTCGAGATCAAATCCACAACTTGAGCTCCTCCTTGAGATGTTGTAAGTTGCCATCTAAGAAAAGAGAGAAGTAAAAAAGGGGTGGGGGGGGGTATAGCATAGGTTTACTGCAAAACCAAGGAGGCAAGAAAATCTTCAAGCAATGGGTCTTCGGAAAAAACTTTTTTAATAGTCTAAATTGTTGTTGTTAACATCGATGTGTTATATAAAAAAAAAAAAAAAAATTACATTACATTTTTATATAACCCAATAAAGCATTGACTTACTGTCCCCTCTGAAACTGGTAGAGATTTTCGACATAAGTCTCCTCCCAGGAAAAGGAAACCTCTTGCTTCTTCAGAGAAGCCTCCAGATCCTTCCCCCAACTCCTGATGTCTTCAACAGTGGTACCTTGAAAATAGCATGTAAAAACAAAACATAGATTAGCTTAGTGTTTCTCCAACAGTGGTGGTTAGAGGTCAATGGTTCAATTATTAGATAAAAAAAAAAAAGGCAAACTTTAAATGAAAAACCATGGAAAAAGGATACGGATGCTGAGACAAGGATTGAGACGCAAGGAGTTCTCCTACCTACTGTATCAATGACTGCACGGTGTATGGGGGCTCTGATATTAAACATGTTTAATCTCCATAGAACTGTATTCAAGGTAATAGATCATATGTAAGGGTTCATGCGCGATGAAGTGTCCATTCTCAGAAATTAATGGACAATGCAGAGGCGCAGTCCATTAATTTCTGATAATGGACACCTCCAAGTGCATTAACCCGCTTATACCATAGTCACTAACCAAAGAAACAAAACAAGTCCATTCATTTCATTCATTCATTTTCATGCATTTTGCAATCTAAATCTAGTTGTCATAACTTTGAGAACCGGAGACAAAATCCCCTAGGCTGCTCAAGATTTTCACAGGATGAAATAGACTCAGACGGCCGCAGCATGTGGCTGATCGCTCATAGGCTACAGTATCAGTAAGTTCATAGGGGCAGTCGGCATCCTGTGGAATGCAGCCTTTTAGGCTAAGATAATTCAGATTTTCGTTTGTTTATGACAGGTGACTGCTTCCTTGTTGTTGTTATGGTTGCGCTCGAGCGCTTCGGTCAGCTGACAAATGTAAACGTCAGATCTCCGTAAATGCCCGTCATTTTGATCAACTGAGCACACAAGGGTAACCCAAATGGTTACTTTGACCTTTTTTTTCTTCTAAATTTATGAAAGTGACATATTAACACTGAACGGTGGTATAGAGCTCAAACGGCTCTGCTGAGGACATGGCACATGGATATGAATTGTGAACAGACGTTTGCCAGGACTTAGCTAGGTTTACATTATAACAAAATAATGGACACGCTACAGCAAATCAGAATCGAGTATTCACCCAGACCATGGTATAAGCTGGCTTATGTCTTACTCTAGATAAAGTGTGTTAATACTAGTACGGGTCGATAAAGCAAAAATATCATCACAGTATTTGTCTTAGTTCTGAAAATATAACAGAATTTGGAATTATTTAGTTATCCAGTGCTTTTAAATATGCCAAATGTTGTTAGTCAGTGAGTAAGTGAACACTCAAGAGGTTATGAAGGTGCTCCTTGCAAGCAGTTAATTCATATTAGAACACGGCTGTCTCGAATACTCGATTCTGATTGGTCAATCAACAATATTCACCGGTCATTATTTCTCGACGACCGACCGCTGCTCTGCCACACCTGGTATTAATCAGTTGATAAGAGCCTTTTGTCAGCAACCACTAGCCTACTAATTAGGCCAACCAGTTGCAGCTGTGGTGTCTTGTGTGCCAATTACGAATGAAACCACTTTGTGTTGAAAACGCTATTAAAATATTTGAATAATTATTTTTGTCAGATTATTGAATGATTTAGTTGTAGGCCGTGTTCTAAGCGGGATAATGTATACTGAGCCAGTATCAACAGCCAGGGTTTTTCTGCATCTAGAGCAAATGTACATATTTATTCACAATAATCTTCAGGACTGTTGATGGGAGATTTGATACAGGAATCAACGCCTATAGGCTTGCCTGGGGAAGTAAAGTGCCACATCAGTAAATACCGCAACTCGCCCGTAGGTGCATATACAGTATACAGTATACGGCACTTTCTTGATATTATAGGGCTTTGTTTATATGACAGCTTATTTTACTAGTGGTCATCAATTAGCTATTCATCTCTGTACTAGTAAAAGACTCTCCCACCTTTCGCTCAAACAGAGAAGTCCCCTTAGCGCATGTTGAGGGAAGCAACTGTAACTTCATCGTGGCTAAACAGGTTTCAACAAGCACGCTATTGCAAAAGTTAGTGAGTTAACAAACCCCCACCCATAGTACTGTAGGAAACTCAAAAACATTTTTTATAGGGGTAAGTAAAAGAAACACTCAGGGAAAGTTGATTTCTAACCAAATACAAGTAGAGAGAATATCCCTTGTCCCATCGGATTACTTACTGTCAGTGTTGGGGGTAACTCATTACAAAAGTAACATATTACATGTAATATATTACTTTTAGCAGTAACTCAGTAATATAACTTATTACTTATAGGATTTCAGTAGTATTATACCAGTTACTTTGTCAAGTAACTCAAGTTACAATTTGAGTTACATTTGATTCAATCAAAGCACATATTTAAAAAAAGATACAATCATTTCCTAATCAAACTGTGTTTTTATGCAAAAAACCACTATAGATGATAATAACAAAGGAAAAGAATAAAATTTAGAATTTTGCATTGTTTACACTGACTTCAAGGCGGTTGAAATTATTTTTCGGGATGGTTCCGGGGCAGCGATGTCATTCTGCTACTGCTGTTATTTTGGTGAAAGTAATGCAAAAGTAGTGTAATAAGTAACAAGTTACTCTACACAGAAAGTAATATTGTAAAGTAACTTATTACTTTCAAATGAAAGTAACTAGTAATATGTAGTCTATTACATTTTGAAAGTAACTGCCCAACACTGCTTACTGTAACTGTGTTACAACTGTGTTAACCCTCTAGCTCCTATGCACTTTCATCCTTATGCACTTTTATCTCTTCTCTCTTCTATCTTGCTATCCTCCTATTCTTCTCATCCGCACGTCTATTGTCTGTAAATATGTTCTAATTTAATTGCCGTTTATACATTTTTTCGTTTAAAACTTTTATTAATTTTTTCTTGTTATTGCTGTACTGTTTTAACCTGGTTGTATGTCGCTTTGGATAAAGGCGTCTGCCAAATATAAATAAAGTAAAGTAAAAGTAAAGTAACTAACCCCTCTTAATCTACCCCCCCCCCCACCCAAAAAAATTGAAGAAAAAAACTCTGAAAAACGAATGCTACTCTTACTAATGCTACTTTCTTGCTTCAAAAGTGGAACTGTTGTAGATGGTGTTGCATAGCAGAATGTGATATTGTAAGTCGCTTTGGATAAAAGCATTTGCTAAATGACATAATGTAAATGAGAGAACATGTTACGGAGTACAGGAGTATACAGTATATCAAACCAAAAATGAATTGCCATGTAAAAAGACACCCATAGAAGTACAGTGTGAAGATAATAATTGCATGACAATAATTAACACAAAATGAAGACATAGTTTAAATACCTGGCAAAGACTTCATGAGGTTTGTCAACTCTTTCTTTGACTCCTCCTTTATTTTCTCGGCCTTCAGAAGTCGCTGAGGAATGCCTGTTACTACAAAAAGAGAAATACAGTGCTAAGATTTAACCAAAGACAGAGGCTGGATTATTGACTTTTCTATGTAGAGCAGTGGTTCCCAAAGCGGGGTACGCATATGTAGAGCTACTACAGGGGGTACTTGAGAGCAAGGGGGGAAATTATTGGCAAATTCACTTTCCCATATCTTCGGGACACTTTCAGTCTCATTATCCAAATCCCCATAAGTATTCCGACAGCTTTCCTAGGGCCCAAACGGTTACGGTAATTTAACTTATTTTGGATTTTTACACTGAAGCTGTTCCAAATGCATCGCTTGGCCCCTGTTGAATCTCTGCTTAAAGAAACGTAGTCTTTTTTTCAGAGATGTGTTGACACTGCTTATAAATGCATCCCTGAGGCATTTTTTCGGCATTTTAGAAATTTATTTTCAGTAGTTCTTACATCAGCCCATAATGGATTTAATTCACAGTTCCAAAAAGCTTTACCTTTTAGTTGATGTCCTAGACTTGTAGGTAAGCCAGAAGTCTTAGTGGAAGAGTGTCTATCTATCTCTGCATAGAGAACACTGCACAGTGAACTGTAGCAGAGATCCACATCCTCCTGATTATCCCAACAACCCATATGTCTGATAATTTCTAGTAAAACAGTGCAACACAACTCTGATGAAAGAAAGTTATCAGGGAAGACTCTAGGTCGCCTACTTTTATTTAGATCAACTGGGGGCTGAACTGTAGGGTACCTTTGAGCATTGGCTTTAAATTTAGGAAATGGTCAGGCACTTTACACCGATCCCCCAAGTCCCTTCCCCGTGCAGCGCCTTCGGGTGATAGGTAGCATGAAAAAGTAACAAAAAAATATTGTGAAACTCGGTGTTCAAATCTTAAAGCAAAAATATCATCTACTGCCTTATCAACAATGTTAACCTTGAAATACTGAAGTAACTCATCCTTAACAAAAATACCAACCCCACCCTAGGCTTTAATATGCAGATTCCTATTTTGTCAAGTCCAGCCGTCCAAAGCAATTATAGTGTGTATCACACACACACACACACACACACACACACACACACACACACACACACACAAACAACTCACTTTGCTTCTGTTGCACTTTGGCAGAGTAGTGCAGGAGAGCATCTGTAAGGAGGTCTGTGCGATGAGATGGGGTCATCTCCTTTGTGATTTTTCCAAATTTTCGCAGGTAGGACCACAAGCGCTCACTCTGCTCCCCATCAGCCAGTCCTGTTCCCTTGTGGAATCGAGTGTTGAACTGGAACTGTAAACACGACATAAAACATCTGTAAAATATTAATCATGCTTAGTTGGTGTATTCATGTCCTCCTCAACGACTTGCCCGATCATGATCAGGAAATTTCAGGGAGCCAACACGGCATAGTTAGAGACATGGATCAAGGTTAATTACTGTTACAACTATGAAGAAATTATGATGAGAACTAGCAGGCTCACAGACAATTAAAAAGAGAGAGGCTTGAATGTGTGAACACTTCTCAACTGTGCTGTGGTCTCTTACCTTCTCTTATGCAATACAGCAAAAAAAAAGTACTGTGGAGACACAATGCTACCCTAAATTCAAGCACCTTCAATGTCTATTTCCACAAACTTTTAAGGCATAGATTTCAATGATTTTAACACATTAAGTGCCAGAGACGACCTAACTCGTCTTACATAATCCAGCGCTTAAGTGCCAAGGACGAGCTAACTCGTCTTACATAAACATTTTTTTTTTTTTGACGGTGGTACATCAATCAACAACTTTTACATCTTCGAGATCACTATTGGAGCAAGATAATGTGTATAATCTATTTTACCGACCCACTAAGTGTTGACAGTGCTCCCCCAGACGACCGAAATCAAAGAAAAAACTGCCGCGGGACCAAGCCGTTCAAGGAAATGCCGTGGCGATTTCACAGTAATCCATTCAAGACTTGTCTTGCCTGAGAGCGGCCGCGCACCGGCAGCAGCACACAGAGAGCGGAGAGCGATTTGCAAAATAGATCATAGGTGAAACACACTTTGAAACACCTCAGAAAGGCCAGAATCAACATCTGCCCATCGCCCACGCATTCCCCGGCCCATCTTGACTCGCACAAGGAGCGTCTGCACGCAGGCAAGCAGGCAGGCAGGCACACAGGCAGGCAGCAGCAAAAGCGCTTCTGACACGCCCGCTGTACAGCCAGGAGGACACAAGACACACGGAGGGAGGAGTTTGAATGAGAGGGGTGTTTCCTGTTGTTATGGAGGAAATTACTGTTCAAAACTATTGTTTAGAATGTCTGACGGTCTTACTGATGCCAAAAATGAATGGTTAAAGTGACTGTTTCACAAAAAGCCATTTATCTCTGAATAAATTTCCAGACGCTGAAACCATGCTGTACTCAACGGCTAATATCTACATAACTACTAACTCTGCAAACTAACTCTTTTAGACAGAGAAAGCACACATTCTATTAGTTATTTTTAGATGATTGGTGTTCATGAATTCTTAACAGAAAAGAATCCTCGTCTGTTTCTAAAATGAGCCAGAATCGTCAAAAACACCCCTGGCACAACTTACCTACAGGAATGAAAACATGGCTGGCATTCAATGTGTTAAGGACCCGTGGGGACCCCGAGTCTAGTGCGGTAGTTTTTTGTACTTATTAAAGCACAGTCTATGGAAAATAGACTGTGCATCAGGCTCAACTAGCAAACATCTACTTTCTGATCCAGGTAGAAAATGTTCCTAACCTGACATGCAAGATTGTGCCCATAAGAATGGAACACTGACCTTGTTGTTCATCAGGTCAGGATAGTGGCGCTAAAGAAATGGCAGAAAAAGTAAAGAAAACACAACTTTAATTCATAACTACACATAGTCAATTGACTGATCCCACACCCTCTTGACCCCAGCAAAGACATTTTTGACTTATCCCCCAGCTCTGTAACAAAAACAAGGTTGCATTTGGTTCCAGGTAAAATGCTTTATTACCTGCTTCCATCAAATCAAGGGGGAAATCCGGAAGTAGGACACAGACAGACAGAGGCAGACAGACAGTCAGTTACAGATAAGCAGGCAGACAGAGAGACAGACACAGACAGAGGGAGAGAGACAGACCGAGACAGACACACAGAGATAGAGACAGACAGAGATGCAGAAATTAGATGGATATATAGATAGATAGATATAGATGCAATGATTTTAAAACCTTTCACATTTGCTCTGCAATAGTACCGTAACTTAAATATGTAGTGTTACCTGTAGGTGGGGTTTGAGTTTGCACGCGATGTCGTACATGAAAACCATTTTCAGCTGGCGCTCCTCCTGCTCTCTACTGAATTCCTTCAGCAAGAGGACAGCATTTGACAGTCTGAAGAAATTAAGCAAAAAGAGTTAGATTCACACTGCTCCTAGTTCTAGGAAGGTTCCTAGTAGAGGATGGGTCAAATGCAGAGGATGAATTTCCCCATGGGGATAAATAAAGGATAACTTAACTTAAATCAAATAAATGATGTATTTAAGCATATATTTAGCATTAGTTCTTGCAAAAATCAAATACCTTTCTCCAGATTTCAAGTTTAGAAACTTGACTGGATGCTCATGCCTGCAGGTGAGCCCGAATACGCCAGTTTCATCCAGCTTTTTGAACCTGACTCTTGACCGGATTGCACTCCCAGCATGGAATCCAGGACACCCCCCCTTTGAGGGGAAAAGACAGAATCCTTTCATCACTAAGCATGTTACATTGATTTGACATGAGTAACAAAGCAGATCGCTTTCTTAAAACTATCACATGTAGGTGGAATTCTTCTCTCAAATGAAACTATAGTCCTACCTCTGGTTGAGGGTTTGCATGTTCAACAAAACTGTCCACTTCACTCTGATTGAGGAAAAATCTATCTTCATGTTTTGGAGGCTCAAAACTTTCCCCTGACGACTTTTTCCGTGGAAGTCCAAACAGCGCGTCGGCAGCCACACAGAGGGTTCCATTTTCCTAATATAATACAAGCAATGATTAAATATACGCACATGAAATAATAATGCACATCCAGACATGCCATAACAATTATTACTGTACCTTTGGACACATGGGACAGCTGGCTCCATCAGTCAGTCTTGGTGCCAAAACAGAGCAGGCCATCTGCTGGAACTGCCAGTGCCTGAACTCTTCATAGCATTCCTTCACCAAAATGCTATACAGTTCAAGCAGCTAAAACGCAACAAAATAGGAATTTGAAGATTAATAAGATGCCAATAATGTGAGCCCTGCTAATGTGGTAGAAAAGGAATTCCATATTCATAACATAAGATCCACCTGAGTTGAAGGAAAGGCTTCCTGGATCGCTGAAATGATTCCCCTCATGGAGACCCCACATTCCAGTTGGAGAAGAGAAATTAGTCTCATCAGACTCAAGGATATGGCTGTTTGTGGGCGTCTGGGTGAAGCTGGCCACAACCCCAAACGGATAGGAGTTGCATGTTCTGATTCGCACATACAGAATGTGCAAACAACAACATGCATTCTTGCTGCAACAAAAAGGATTTTACAAATGATTAATCTTTCAGGGTGTTGAGGCAGGCTCACAGCCCTATACTGTAAGCCACCGAGGTGCTTGAATTACCGGGTTGAGTTGTGGCTGACTCGCTAGCTGTGCTGATGTTAATATATACGATAACATTGCACTGAGTGCTGTATAAGAACGACGAAGAAGGCTTGTCCTTGATGTTCGGAACCCATCCATTTATTCCATTTCACCGATATGAATACAGCAAAGTTCTTTTCTACAGAAAGCAAATGTAGCACAAACATTACCGGCACGAGAGCACGCAGTGCGGTAAAAACCGTTCGCCCTTCCGGGTTCAAACACCTAACGACACCCAGTGGAAAGAGCGTCCCCCAGCAGCAGCACGTTGGGACGGTCCTGCAGCTCGCTAAGCGTGGCTGCGTGCTGCAGAGCGCCCTCCCGCTTGTTGAAGGTGTGGATCAGCTGACCTTTGAAGGCTCGCAGTATCCCCTTAACAACAAGACAGTGTTCAGTTAGGGTTGCTGTATTCATCCTCTCTTCTGGGTTGTAGATGTGGATTATGATCAGGTGGATACCTCTCATAGTATCTACACATCTACACCAATATTATTTAAAAAATCCTGGAGCTGTGCCTGTTCCTTTCATTTTATTGCCCAAAATTGTAGTTTGAACTACCAGCAAGCCACTACAAAATGTAGTTAAACTACATAGTTCAACTACATGTAGTTCACTACTCCCCAACACTGGTTATTAGTACTTATGTTTTGTTGCAGCCTGGAAAGTGAGTTTTTCTTAGATATTGATCAATCTGATTAACCTGCACAGATATATTATGGTCATCAGGCTGTCACTGGTCTATGGGCATACCGGGTGATCTCTAGTATCTATGTATTTATTACACAAAACATTTCATATTATGAAGTGCACAAACACTCACGCTGTGGTCAAAGTCCATGTAGTTGGAGATGATGCGGACGTTGGGGTGGAAGACGTGGTTCTGGCCGATCACCTCCTCCAGGATGTCACCTACGCCGGCCGAGAAGATCAACAGAGGAACCTGGTGCTCGGCCAAACGGTCAAAGAACACCTTATGACCTTCCCTGAAGACAGACACACACAAACACACCTCATTAGACACCTGAACCAATGGGCTGGATTTTGAAATCTGCAGGTTTTTTCAACTACTTCACACATCTCAAATATATTTGATGTGCTG
Source organism: Poromitra crassiceps (assembly GCF_964638095.1). NCBI lineage: Eukaryota > Metazoa > Chordata > Actinopteri > Beryciformes > Melamphaidae > Poromitra > Poromitra crassiceps. The sequence continues at coordinate 29,378 of NW_028152104.1, forward strand.
TTGTTTTTAAACATATAATAGTAAAGGGCAGCGAAGGAACCATCTGATAAATGAGACCAAATCTCCACAAAACCATTGGTTAAAAACATCTGCAGATCTTTGTGAGGGATTTTGAGTAGTTAGTTTCTTCTATGAATCTAGATATTAAAGTTTGCGTCATCTGAATTCAACATTAGCTATCATATCCAAGCGAACACTTTTCTATAGTGTGAAAATATGCCATGCTGTTCATTTGACTGAAGTGCAGCTCTAACTTTATCCACCGCGATTTATTTATCCAAGTCAAATTAGGGTTAGGGTTATTTAACCCTTTATCCACCGTGATTAGAAACTGTCTTGCAACCAGTCACAGCCATGACAACAGCTCTATTGAACTGCTATTTTAATGTTTTCATCACAGCCTCAGATTTGCAAGAGTTTTCTTTGTGCAGAGGGCTACAACATTGGCAACAATGGGCAAACAAATGTCCTATTGTTTAGCTTTATGTCTGGAGACAATCATGTGGTGGCTTGAGGAAAATGTCAAATGTCCAAAACTCGACTGTAGAGACATTTGTAGACATTATTGCCAAGCTCATATTTGTCTCTGGGACAGGGTCTTTGTAAATGTGTCCTGTGAGCTGTGTGGACCTGAGCATAGCGCTGGAGTCCTTGACGGCCTGGGGTAGCATGTCCTTCCTGATCTTCTGCTGGATCAACAGCTCATGCACTTTAGTCCACCTGTAGAGAACAGTACAAGACCAGCCGTGACTTAAATTCCTTTTCAGTTCAGTCCCACAGGAAGTGGAAGTTTCTCCAAAATTCAAACACTGAAAAAATACTTTTGGAATGAGAATGTTATCATCTGACTAATTGCAGCAATTGAGAATGCATGCTCTAGCATTAGAAAATTAAGTCGTTTCTATTTATGTTTCTAAAACATATCGATTGGGTTAGGGTATGGTCGTGGTTAAGAAAACCCTAATCTTAAGCACATCTATGTTACTTGCTGCATGTTCTGTGTGTTTGAGCTGGGCTGTAGTCCAGTGGTGAAAGACAATGCCTTCCAACCCAAAGGTTTGTGGTTTGAATCCCGGTACGGACACTAAAACCTTTTCAAGTCTTTCATTGGGAAAGCCATAACAAAACCGCCTAGAGATCCATTGTAAGTTACCTAGGCTGATGGTCTAGGGGTTAAGGCAGTCACCTTAACAACCGCATTGTATGCGGAGAAGTGCAGGTTCGATTCCTGCAGGGGATTTGAAGTCGTCTCCCCACCCCTCTCCTCCCCCTCCTCCTCCCTCCCCATCCCCACCCTCCCTCTCCACCCCCCACCTCCCTCATCCCCTCCCTCCTCCTCTCCTCCCTCCTCCTCCTCCTCTCATCCCTCTCATCCCCCCACCCCTCCCCTCCCTCTCCTCCTCCCCCATCCCATCCCCCCGCCTCCCTCCCCCCCATCCCCCCACCCCCCATCCCATCCCCCCACCCCTCCCTCCCCCCCTCCCTCCTCTGCCATCTCCCGGTCTCCTTCCTTCACCGTGTTCTCACTCAACCACTCTCACCATCTCTGCAGGGACTGTGCCCGCTCCCCTCTCTCCTCTGCGGGTCAGTCCCTGCAGAGATGGTAGTAGAGTGGTTGAGTGGTGTGTGTGTGTGTGTGTGTGTCTGTGTGTGTGTGTGTGTGCATGTGCGCGACTGTGTGGGTGTGTGCATGTTTCACTGGCTTTGAGCTGCGACACTTTCTGTCTCCACTCTCAATTCCTTGTACAGCCGGGGGGAGGGGTCTAGGTGCACTGCTCAAATCCTGTGTGCACATCTCGGCAGGGGAGTTTCTAGGGAGTGGCCAGGGGTGGCACTGGCCACCCCTGAAATCTAATTGGCCACCCCAAAATCCTGAGGATGCTGGCATCTGTGGCCAACAATACTGTCTTTCAGAGGCTGTAGTGGGCTTATTTTTAAGCTAGAGTGAAGTTAGGCTAAATTTTGGTGAGGGAAAACTTTCTACATCCTTCCTAAATGCCACAATCAGTGCTACCCTTTCTTGAGTCTGTGCCCCACTTGGGCCACCCCAATGGCTGGGACACTGCATCTCGCCTCACACACATCTCGCCTCAAACAGACACACGTCACTTATAGATGCAGCTGTGCCGCTTAAAACGTCTTGGGGGGAGAGATATAACGGTATGAAAATTTCACATCATGATTATCGTGACTAAAATTATCACGATTATTGTATTATCACTGTATTCATAAAGAAAATGCTGAAAATGTTCAAAAAGTACTGAGAGACTCACTGAAATCATTTTACAACATTTTATACTGAAAACTCAGATCCAAAAAGGATTGATACACTCACTGAAATCATTTCTCAAAGGCTGCACGTTTGCATCTGGGAGACTGTTGCCAACTTTGGTTGATGATGGACAGTATTTACCATGTTTTTCAAAGCACTGTAATCACGGTACCACGGTAATCACGGTACCACAGTTTTAATGATAATGAAAATTTTAAACGGTACAGTTATTGTAAGGAATTGTATCACGGTTATCATTAAACCGGTTATCGTTACATCCCTACTTGGGAGTATGCACACATTGATGAGTTTTGTTGGGGCTATATGTTCACTGATGGCTGATAGTGGGCTCTCTGGAGTTCCGGTAAGAAATTTCCAGAAAGCAGCCTTGGATCAGATTATGAGTCAGACCAGAACAGCCAGACTTTGGGTTTAGGTCTTGGTGAAACCAATGATGCTGATGATGTCATACATCTGGGCTGAACGTGAGGGTGACTGGCTTCTCCATCTGACCACATTCCAGAAGATGCTTACCTACTACTTTGCAGCTGGCCATGTCAACCATATCAGGTATGGCCATACTACAGTATCTTCATTCCATGGAGAAGCTTTCTCCACAAAGCAATTTTCTCCAGGAGCAGCATGTGATGCGACACATTAGTGGAATATGGAATGGCCTGTGGAGCAACCAGTTCATAGAGTCCACTTTCATGAGGTACGGCCACAGTGATGGAGGGATCATTGGATTACCGTGAAGCCATAGGCACTGAAGATATGGGCCCTGAGCCACCACATATGCTGCAAGATTGTGTCAGACATGAAGGAGATAGAAGAGGATAAGACAGATAGGTTCATCTCTATCACAAGGTGGAGGCTAAAGCCATGGGTTAAGCACATGCCAAAGTCAAGGACTTTGTCAGAAACTGGAAACCTGCCTCCATCCATTGGATCCCAATGAACACCCAGGGGAAAGCATCATGAACATCAAGATCACCCTACCAACTGTCTATTGTAGACAGTGCCATAAAGATTGAGGATGGTCTGCATTTATATAGCGCTTTTATCCAAAGCGCTTTACAATGAGTAGATAGTCTACATTCACCCATTCATACACCAATGGCGGCAGGCTGCCACGCAGGGTGCCTACACACCATCGGGAGCAATTTGGGGTTAAGTGTCTTGCCCAAGGACACAACGACAGCAGCTGGGAGGGAGCGGGGATCGAACCGCCAACCCTTGCGTCATTGGCCGACCCGCTCTACCTCCTGAGCTAAAGCCGTCCCCAATGTTAGGAGGCAATGTTAGAAGATGTTGAGAAGACCTGGTCAGAGGGATCTTACAACACCATCTCAAACAAAGTCTCACCATCTCAAACAAAGTGAAGACAATGACAACAACCAAATCAATCCAAGTTGGCATCTCCACAATTTATGACCTAAATGCCATCGATTCAAGGGTAATCACACTGTTGTCTAGTGACCATGAAGTTGACATGAAGGATGTCCTCGCCTATGAGCTGGCACCAGTCCCAACTGCCATGTTTACCGAGGACGGAATGTGAATTTGTAAATCCAAGTCTACACTGAAGAAGTCACTCCAAGTCAAAATCTCCAGGAGGAATGCCAGTGTTGCAGATGTCACTGTCATTGATGGATCAGCCCTTCTTTGGACCATCCACTGGCCAGCTGATGCTGATTTCATCAAAAATGTTATGACACGGCTGACTTTATATCTATCAGACAGTGACGTCTACCTCATCTTAGACATGTGCTATGATTACAGTATCAAGTCCATCACCTGAGATGTCACAGAGACAGAGCTCAGCTAGAAACACCATCCCTTAGCTCTTATGTGAGCTGACCCAAGATCGGCTTTTCCATCTACAAGTTGGTGGTGACAGGGGAGGAGCCATGTGACAGGGGAGGAGCCATGCCCCATTGAGATCAGGTTGGAAGAAAGAAGGAGCCGATATGATCTACAAACTCAGCAGGAGGAAGCTGACACCATCATTGTCCAAAAGGTCCGGTGTGCTGGAGAAGCACATCAAATCTCAGTGGTTTCTGATGACTTCCCATCTCTGCTCATTAGTCAACTATAACTGACCACACAACCAAATTATATGATGATAAGAAAATGAAAACATTAGCCCACTGGTGACGGGCGCACCTGCACATACACATTCCTTTCTGTGCTGCGCCTTTGAAGAATATTGTTCTCATAATTTTGTGTAGGTTAAATAGAAGGCTTGCAGTCACGTAATGGAGGAGTAGCCTACAGAGTAAAGAAAAACTTCAACAATCGATCAATATCAGCTATAGCCTATTTCACCTGTATCTTTTGATTGACATTAAATGCATTAAAATGGCACTATACTATGATCAGTGATATCTGTCCATGCGCAGACCCGCCGCACGTCTCATTAAATCACAATTGTAACAGGAACCAAATCAATATCTGCCGTGCATATAGGCTATATTTTCTATAACAACTCAAATCACATGAAACGTTGCTGCCCTTGCTGCTGCGCATATAGGAATACAATTTAAATCAGGCTCTCAATATCTCACCAGATATGACGGTCGTGTGATAAAAAGTTGCTGTTTTATTTCAAACAAACTAAGTTGTGTATAAAATGATAAAAGGCTGGACTGGGTGGGGGAGGGCAGAGAGAAAATAATCTAAATGTCAGGGAGGGCAGTGGATTTAAAAAATATATATATCATATTTTACCCCACCCCACGTAAATATCAGACAGTCCCTTATTTCTATTGGTCTGTCTCGAATCCTTACCATTCCACCATGAGTGGCAGCTTCTCCTCAGCAGTCCGGCTAGCATCAATCTCTATAGGATAGTAGGTGTTCAGCAGCTCCTTCATCTGCAACGTAGAAGGAGCAGACACACATACCATAACATAGAGACACCCCAACACACATACCATAACATAGAGACACCGCAACACACATACCATAACATAGAGACACCCCAACTTGCAGTCACTTCCTGTATTTGTGCCATGGAGGTTTCGCCACTGTCACGCCCCCTTAGGAGACTGGTCAGCCAATAATTGACAGACAGCCAATCGCAAGCCGAGAACCACGCCCATTTAGGAGACCAGAAGAGTTAAATTTCTTACAATAGAGAGGGTTTGTAAGAGGAAAAGTGAATGGGGTTTTAGAATGGGGATTTCACTTAAATGCATAAAGTCTGTGGTTAACAAAGGTTTATAGGAACGCAAATCTGGGTTCAGCAGGATAATCTTCACAAATGTTAATAACTTTTATGACTTTTGGAAAGTAAATTAATTTTTTTAAACACCTTATTTAGAAAACGCTTCACAAGGCATAAAAGTGATTGTTTGAAGATTATCCTGCTGAACCCAAATTCACGTTCCCAACTTCCCATAAACTTTTTTTATGCATTTAAGTGAAATCCCCATTCTAAAACCCCATAGACCTTTCCCCTGATGAACCAAAATGGCGGCGATTTCTGGTTAAGCCTACACAAATACGTCATCCCTGCGGTACTCTATTGGCGGAGCCTGGAGTGGGGTGTCTCTAATATTAATTGAAAGGTTTCTGCACAGACTTAACAGTCATACATGTAGGTGCAGGATGAGAGTCAAACACAGGGAATCCTATTGTGGCAAAAGCACACCTGTGTCTGCGCTCAGATCCCGGCGCAAAACTGGATGGTATTGTGGCCAAAGTGCAAAATGACACTTGCGTGAGGCAGACGATAGCATAAGATGCAGGGAAGATAGCATAAGATTAAGAGGCGCGCAAACCAGTGCGATAGCACCTGTACGACGATAGGGCCCAGCGGATATAGCACAACAACCAATCAAACAACCAGAGGTACTACGGAGGAAGTGTAAAATAGACCTATTATTTTTTAAATTGTGTATAATAATGAATGCTTCCTTACCTTTCTAGTGCAGTCTTCATTAATCAACAACCGGTTATCCAGGATGTCTGGAAAAATACAAGGAAAAAAGGTTTGAAGCAGTTTCAAACTTGTCATCACCAAACAGTTTGGACAAGATGCTTCTGATGACAATAAGCCTGTGTGCTTACTGTGGGTGGTGGCTCTCTTCCCATTGTGGGCAAATCTGGTGAGGGTCATGTCGAAGTCAGAGATTACCTGAGGAAATAGGACTATTTAGAGGAGAATAGTCTGACTCACTGTACTACACTACTCAGTCAGCACACACACAAGTTAGTTTTGTTTGGTCCAAACCATATAGTCAGGGTTCCTACACATTTTCCATTTCAAAATGCCATTCTTTTCCAGACTAAAATTTCCAGACTTCTCTGTCAGACCATATTTGACATCTGAGTACACAAGGGTGTACCCATAGTAAACCAATGGCCAGACCTCAATTTGGAGGTTTTGGGTTTGAGCCTCAGTGAAAGCTTGGACTTGGATGAACTTCTCAAGTGAAGACTCAAAAGCTCTGACAGAGACTTGTGAGACTTGTGAAACAGCTCTGAACAATAACAGCATGCCCTGAGGACCGTTCATTTCTTCTCAGCACACACAGTCCATTCAGTCACCTGCAGACTGCCTGCACCGGCTCGTTGCATGGCCTGGATCGTCTCCTCCACTCGGCTGCGCTCCCTCATCAGCACTGAACACTTGGCCAGCTCTGGGACCTGTGTGCAGAGGGAAGAGTTCACTCTTACAGCATCCTGCCCCATACTAGTGAGGAAGAGAGCAAAGGCTAGTAAGCAGAGGAAGGGGGAAGAGCAGGAGAGGGGTACAAAAGGAGGCTCCAAGGGGGCTAGCAGTTATGTGCCTATTCATATCACATTACTTAATTGCACAGTCTGTGAAGTGTGAAGTAGACTAAAAATAAAAATGTGTGTTTCAGACATGTGGACAACACATTATGGGCTCTATTCAGACATCATCTTTCTTAACCACCACATTTACACCTCTGTTTGTTGCAGTAGGCAAAGTAAACATTGTAGGTTTGTGACTTACTACTGTAGTATTAGTTTCCCCCAGAACACTGATACACAAAAAATAAAAGATTCCTGTATGATTTATTTTCCAAAATGAGGCCACTGGTTGAACCCTGGCCTATGGCTTATTAACAGATTATTAAAATGCATCGTGAGATGTAACAACATAGATTTTTAAAATATACAAGGCAACAGTAAACATGTCACACATACACAATGCGCGTGCACGCACGCAGGTACCTGTCCATAGTTGGCCACAGCACAGAAGAACTGTAGTTCTAGATAAAGTCTTCCTGGATCTCTGTTGAACAACCACCACAAACAACTGGACAGATTCTATAGACAGAGGGAGGGAGGGGGAGAGAGAGAGAGAGAGAGAGAGAGAGACATTCAGAAATCCATACATGTTGCAGTGTTTCCCATATAAAGTTCATACTGTAAGTAACTTTCTCTGTTATTCCTGCTGAGATCAGAGCTTCTAACTTCCAGTTAGCCATCTGCTAACTTGAATGAGTATAAATAATGAAATCATGTGCGGCTCTTCTAGACTTTCCAAATGTTATCGGAGCAAATTGATCAAATTCTGATACTGAAACAAGTCATTTCCTGGAGGTTGTGTTGTGTGACGCTCTAAAACAATTCATCCACTGTTTTACAGCCATGACAGTAGGCTACGGCTAGGCTTTGTCTTCACTTATAACCAAATCTACATGTGCATACGTCAGCGACAGCTAGTACTATCAAATTTCAATGCAATTTCAACCAATAATATCATGACATGACAGCTGTCAATCAATCTTCATGGCTAGAAGAAAATTCCAAGCAATGTCCTCATTTCATGTAGATGAGGGACATGTGATTGGCTCATTAACTCGCATTCCAGGAATATCGCCATTTACCGCAGTTCGTGGCCCGCTTCAAGACCAGTGCCTGCTCTCTCCGCCTGGAGGCAGCCAACCACCCAGTCCTCTGCAGCTCAGTGCAGTGAAGCAGCCAGGGAGTACGCAGTCCAAGGGGCTGTATTAACATTATATTGTGTTTGTACATAGACCGTTATAGAGAGGCAAAGTGACCGCCTACTTCCTGCTTCAGCACTGTACCAGAGATTTTCATCTGCCATTCACTTTCCCATACACATTTCGTAAAATGCGTATAAAAATAGTTTTACTGGTTCAAACTAGTGTCCTCTAGAGAGAGAGTGGCATCAGCGGAGGACCAAAATGCGAGACTCATTAGCCAATGAACAGCCAGGAATGGGTCTTACGCTACTTTTGCATGCTGCTAAAATAAAGCTGATAATGTACAATTTGATTCGAGGGGGGAAAACCCTTTCTGAGTAGCTACAACACAAACTGTCTATTTTGCTGCAACTCGACAGTGCTGCTTAATCCAGGACCTTACTTCCTGGAACTCTTCAGAGTAAAAAACTGGTCCATTGGAGTGAATGGAGATGTCGGGACTCTTCTATCTACATGGCTCTGGTTCAAACCAAACGGTACAGATATATTTAGAGACAGGAGAGATCGCATAACATTTCACTGGGACCAAAGCGTAAAAAAAAAGCGGGTTTAAAGAAAATATTTTTTCGATGTTTTTTTTGGTCCGAGTGAAATGGTCTATGGTCTCTCCCGATTATAGCGTTAGCTGAACCGTTTGGTTCGACAAAGTAAAACTATTTTATAAGCATTTTTACGAAATGTCTATGGGAAAATAAATGGTGGATGAAAATCTCTGGTACAGTGCTGAAGCAGGAAGTGACGTTCCACTTTGCCTCTCTATGAAATGTGAGCGGTAGGTTTCAGATTTGTCTGATAGAACACATCAGCGGACTGCTGTCTCCCTCTCCTCAGAGGCTCGGGCAGGGCAGCACCCAGTCCCTTACCGCAGACACGCCCATTTTTCAACGGTCAAATCACACTCCTCCACACTCTACTGTGTATATCCCACACTCCTCCACACTCTACTGTGTATATCCTGTTTCACTCAGAATACATCACCATATGGAGTCACGTACTGTGCAAATGGCACATTCGCTGCCAGAACGGGGAGACAAAGGTTCTGCACTACAAAAGTGACGCACTATAGCTTTAATGAAAGTGTTATATGAACTACAACGACCATGATTCAAATGATATCATCTAGGGGTGCACCGATCACGTTTTTTGTCACCGATCGCCTATGGGAAATATCTGCCCAACCGATCATCGACCGATCACCGATTACCGATCACCGATATATAAACTCCTCAAAGAAAGTTTGGAAAGGTTATTTTAGGTTGATTATTTGATCGCATATTTGAGGTCAAAATCGGCCGATACAGATTGCTTGCCGATCGATCGGTGCACCCCTAATATCATCCAGTGTGAAGCTTATCGATTAACATTAATTAGCAATTAATTTTAGACCCTGCATTAGTGCCTGAAATCCCCCCCCCCCCCCCCCCCCTGCCAGTAACTTGGCAACCTGTGGGAGCTGAAACAAGTGAGCAGCACATTTGGATGTGACATGCTGTCCTTCTGTACACCTGCCAGGATCATTCACATGCGTCTGATATCTGGATTGTGTCTACATCTGATTTAGCCGGATTACCTTTTCACTCACTGCTTTTGGTACTTGAACTCTGTCTTACATAAACAGTTAAACATAAACAGTCTCTCTTACTCTGTCTCTCTCTCTCTCTAACTCTGTCTCTCTCTCTCTCTCTCTCTCTCTCTCTCTCTCTCTCTCTCTCAAACACACACACACACTCTTGAACATTAATAACAGTATTGTATCCGCACCGCTAGCAGGCTGACAAATAGCAGCAGACACAGCAGTACGTGTCGGACTGTCTGTTTGTCGTCGTGGGTCGGAGGCCCAGGTGGCGGCAGGTTCAGCGGCTGCTCTGGAGAGGTGATGCTCTGCTGCTGCCCGTCACACAGCACCCCACTGTGGCCTGGAGGGGAACAGAAACATTCACAGTCAAGCTGGTGAATGTTCCCACCACACAAGGCAATATAATACTCCAAAGACATATAATCAACAGCCTAAAGCACAAGGACTGGGACTGAGCTGAAGCTGGTCTTCTCTACTTTTTTCTCTCTCTCTCTCTCACTGTTCTCATGGTTTATCTCACTGTTCCAAGAAGTTTGCTTTTGACTGTGAGGCAAAATAAAAGTGTATTCAGTAGGGATGCACCGATCCACATTTTTCACTTCCGATTCGATTCCGATACCTGAATTTGGATATCTGCCGATACCGATATTATTCCGATACCGTTATTCTTCTTGAATATACAGCATAGGCAAAGATTTGGCCAATTAAAAGATTTTTTTTTTTAAATATACCTTGCAAAAAGCAGACAAAATTAAGAAAATATACAAGGCAAAGAAGGATACCATTATACATGGGCAAATTACGGCCAGCGCCCCCGCGCTGGAATTGCAAAAAACAACAAAACAAAAATTCCAATCCAATTCCGATCCGTGAATTATGTTGGTATCGATATTGGATCGGCCCCATCCCTACTTAGGAAGCTTTGTGAAGAACAGCCTCAAATCTGATGGCCAGTGCTGCCTCACAGTGAGCTAATCCCCCCCAAGTCAACCTGTAACTGAGCCATGTAAGCCTGATTCCTCCCTCACCTCTGAGGAAGTAGAGGAGGATCTCTTTGAGCATGGCTTTGTGGATCTCTGGGTGAGTGATGGAGTTCAGCAGCTTCCTCTTTTCCTCACTGGCGAAGATGAGCTGCCCCAGCTTCTGCCTGTCGATCTCCCCGCTCTCCAGCAGGATCTCTGGGCCGAAGTGGTCGACGATGCGGCAGTAGGCAGCACTGTGGGGCTCCACCACTGTTACCGAGGCACAGGCAGTGAGAAGTTGGTGCTTAACAAATGCCACTTGACATCATACATGTCACATAATTACACACTAACTAAACCCAACCTCCCAACTCAAGGTAAACTGCTGTACTGTTGTACTGTCTTGTCTTCTTAATCACCTAATGTCTAGTTTTAACACTGCCCAATTGTCCTATGTCTTTTTGCTGTTATGTTGTATTGCACACTAGAGATGTAACGGTATGAAAATTTCACATCACGATTATCGTGACCAAAATTATCACGGTTATCGTCATTATCGAGACTCACTGAAATCATTTTACGACGTTTTATATTGAAAACTCAGACCCAAAAAGGAGTGATAAACTCACTGAAATCATTTCTCCAAGGCTGCACATTTGCATCTGGGAGAAGGTTGCCAACTTTGGTTGATAATGGACAGTATTTACCATGTTTTTCAACACACTGTAATCACGGTACCACGGTTTTAACGATAATGAAAATTTGAAACGGTACGGTATCATAAGGAATTTTATCATGGTTATCATTAAAACCGGTTATCGTTACATCCCTATTTTATCCCTATATTATATATATTCTCTATTAGTGTTGTCACGGTTTTCGGTACTTCGGTACTAAAGGCTGAATTATGCTCACCCTGCCATGAAGGGCGCGGGGGTGGAGCGAGGGCCGGGCGCGTCAAATGACGTAAATTTGTTGGGCGTGGTTATTTGCTAGCTCCGTCTGGCGCTCGCCTTGTGCCTGATTTTTTTTCTAACAGCGCGAGCAGCGCACGGCTTCTCTCCAAACATGTCCGCTTTCAAGCCACTGAACCCTGAACACTGAGCTGTGTTTTCGCCACATTTCTTGACCCATGTGGTAGGCTATAAACTTTGATTTGCAACTGTTCGTTTTTAGTAATTTCACCAAGTAAATGTGTTGTGTTGAGAGCATTATTGAGAGAGATTAAAAGCAGCACAGAGTAGGCTATCAGGGCTGAGAAGTAAAACGGCTTTCAGTAAAAACAAGTTTGGTGATTTGATTCCTTCATGTGCTGATGTGCGGTCGTTTGAGAGTGAAAGCGCACTCAGTACTGCACATAATAGCGTTTCATTGCGACTTTTCACGGGCTGTTCTCACCATTGTACAATACATGCTGATCACTTTCTGAGTATAATGGCATCTGCCCCAGCGCGAGGTCTGCACGGAGACTCGCAGGGCCCCACCCCACGGAGCTTTGCTCGAGTATAAGAGCACCTTTAGTCAGTACTACATTGTTTTCGGTACTTCGGTACCTGTTTTTGCATGGTACCGAGCGTATCGTTTTGTTTTTTTAATTCAATAAACAATACTTGAGGGCTACATGCCACTGGTGTTGCACTGTCTGCTCTCACTGCCATACAGAGTTGAATATAAGAAGTAAGCAGAAGCACATTGTTTTGTTTTAAAGTTGAAGGCTACATGCCATTTGTTCATTGGAAATGGTTGCATACTTTAATAAAAGAGAATATGTTGAAGAAATATCAGTCTGTTTTTTTTACCGTGGTACCGAAATTGGTACCGAGTACCGTGGAAATTCACTAGTACCGGTACCGACTACTGAATTATTGGTACCGTGACAACACTAATTCTCTACAGTATCTCTATACAGTATATTCATTCTGTGAACCGGAAGAGGTTGCACTGGAAAGGACCGGCAGAGAGAGAGGGCATGGCCTAAAGGACCAGCAGAGAGAGAGGGAGTGGCCTACCTTTCCTGGCCACCACATCAGCATCAATGATGGGGCATCCGAGCTCCCGCAGCATTGAAGACACTGTGCTCTTCCCTGAGGCGATACCGCCGGTCAGTCCCACCAAAAACATCTGGAGGCAAAGGTCAAAGGTCAGGATGTTACCAGAATCACTATCCATATTTACGGTCGGTGGTTCAAAGCCAAAGCCACACAAAAAACTGGAAAAATATTGTCTAATTTGTTGTATTATTAAAAACATAATAGCCTCAACCTGAGAGAGAAAAAAGTCAGAGCATGGTTAACTTGAACAGATTAAAAATACCTGCATACAAGAAAAATACACATCTGCAGATTAACAGGTTGTGCATTTGATGTATATAAAAAAAATAGATCCACACATAATAGTGTCTATTAAAAGCAAATGAAAGGGGATACATTTACAAAAACAGAGTATGGGAAATAAGTAAAAAATCTGTGCAAAAGGGTCTGTTGTACTGCTGTGGTAAGGCTTTAATAATAAGAAGATATAAAACAAGAGCGGCTCAAAGCCATATATAACTTAATTGGGGGCTAGTGGACTGGACTGGTACATTAATTTCTAGAACATCTAGTTAGATGACATGATACTGCAGCTAGCCGAGGAGCTGAGACCTGTGTTGGAGAGACCGACTAGGCGACACGGGGCTCTTGCACTTTTTTTTGCGAAGGGAGATTTTCAAACTGAAGTGGCCGACATATCCAAAATATCTCAACCTGCTATGTCACGTAATTTAACTGAGGTAGCAACAGCCATCAGCAATTTGGCTCCTCGGTACATACAGTTTCCAAGGGGGGAGGAACAACAACACACATCGTTAGCCTACTAGCGCTCCTACTTCCCCCGCGAGTTGAGAAAGGAGGAGGTGTCTGTTGCTAGTGGTTGCTAGGGTAACAGACAGAAAAGTTGATAACCGATGCTGGATGAGTATTTAGGATTTCCTAACAAGACATAAGATAGGATTTAGCAAGATAAGATAGGATTCCTAAAGTTAGTTAGGATTTGCTTCTGTAATACCAAATCAGAAAAAATCCTACCTTAAACTAGTCCTATCCTAACTTAAGACATAAGATAGGGAGTTTCTGTAATGTGGCCCCTGTAGTATAACTATTTATTTTCTTTTCATTATCCCCCCCCCCCCCCCCCCCCTTCCCCGAGCATTTATCCGTGTCACAAGAGCATATAGTATAGCGGATTAGCACCCAAAAATAAGAGAATTGTGCACTTTTGGAATACCATAAGGACTATTTTCTGATGTGGAGGGAAGTCAGATTTGACCTCAAATCCAAGATGGCTGGCATTTCCCCAAGTCTTATGTACAAATGTGCAAGTGTGCACTTCTTCAAAGAAGCATGAACTGTCCCACATAGTGAGTGAATACCATAAGGTTTATTGACAGATATGGAGGGAAGTCAGATTTGACCTCAAATCCCAGATGGACGCCATTTTCCCAATTTACATTAGATTTGGGAAAATGGTAGCCATCTTGTTTTTTTTTGGTCAAATCTTACTTCCCTCCATCTTACTGACCCTTATGGTCACTTAGTATGTGAGAAATGTCATGCTTCTTTGAAGAAGTGCACAATTGTTATAAGCACATTTGTACATTAATCTTGGGGAAATGGCAGCCAACTTGGATTTGAGGTCAAATCTGACTTCCTTCCACATCTGAAAATAAACCTTAGTGTTCATTCACTTTGTGAGAGAGTTCGTGCTTTTCTCAAAAAATGTACAATTGTTATAAGCAGATTTGTACATTTTACACCAGAAAATGGTGGCCATCTTGGAGTTGAGGTCAAATCAGACTTCCCTCCACATCTGAAAATAATCCTTGTGGTATTCACTCACTATGTGAGGAATTACCGTAAATTCCGGACTATAAGCCGCGGCTTTTTTCCCGTTTTTTGGCCCCTGCGGCTTATATAACGGTGCGTCTTATCTATGGATTTTTTCAGAAAAAAAAAAAAAAAAAAAAAAAACTCTCTTTTTTAGCACTCTTTCTAACTATAAATCCACTTCTGTTTTAATTTCCTCTCTTGCCCTCTTTTCACCACACCGCGGACACTGTGTGCACTGTAAAAATAAACAACGGTGGTGTTGTGTTATGTTGTTTTGTTGAAATGTTACGGTAATACGGTAAATGGGAGCTTCCTCAAACAGCCATCTCTTTCCCGACAATACCCTCTGTGCGTGACCACTTACATATGGTAATTACGGTAAGCAAACGGCCACAAGCCCATCAACTCCCTCCCCCGACTACCAGGAGAAAATCACAAACTTCGGGGAATTCACACAAAGGAAGATCAAGGAATATTCCATCGAACCGGAGCAGATCATAAATATGGATGAAGTGCCTTTGACGTTCGACCTGCCACTCACTCGGACTGTTAACAAGAAGCGCCCTGGAGGATTCTTTCACCAAAAAAAAGCTTTGCTCGTTCTCGACAGCATGAGAACGAGCAGTAGATGATCATGAGGTGGTTTTTCAGACGTGTCGATATAGCAGTTTATCGCAAAAGTGTAATGGAAACACATTTTTCGCATTTGCACGTCATGTGACCCATATTATCCCTTGGAAAAGGAGCGGAAAATAAGTTTGGTAAGTAAGGTTCGATAGCCGTGTCAAAACCTCCGCAGCAAGTGGAAAACTTTGAAGCAACGCTACCTAGCAGAAAGACGAGTGTTGTGCAAAAGCGTAGCCGGGCAAATTAGATAATGTTTGGCAGAAATCGGTCCATGGTGACAGCAGGCTGCCTGTGTGCGCGCATTTGGCACAGCGGCGAGATGAGAGGATGAAAAGCACACACTGGTGCGGTGGTGCTGTCTGAAGTGAATACAGTGACTGTGAGTAGGCTAATACATTGCACACGTTTCAGGTGCAATTATAGAACCAAATCAGCCTTTTCCCCCCTCCATCTCTAAATCGGACCAGTTGTAGGCTATTAGGCTACCTTTTTTCCTCTGCCTGTCGCGCTGACTGCATTCACGCAGCCAGCAACATTTTGCGACTCATTTTCTTTTGAATTGATAATCAGGCTCGTTTATATGCATTGTAACTTCATGTTGGGATTTCCATTGACCATTGGTTGGATTTGAGCATGCAGGGGACGGGATATGGGGCAGATCCCCGTGCGTAATCACTGTGGCAGCTGCTGCAACGGGGAATCACTCAAACGCAACTTCAATGGAAACGCCTACAAGTCGCAATTGTACATTGTCGAAGTTGTAGAAATATCGCAATTCTTTTGCGAAAAACTGTAATGGAAACACAGCTATAGATGAAGAGGAGTTCGTTGGTTTTGAGTGACAATGAAGGAGAGAGGAGAGTGGTTGACGAAGCCACCCTGAACCTGTTCGTTTCCGACACTGAAGATGAGGACTTTGGTGGTTTCAGTACGCAGGAAGAAGAGGAAGACGAGCATTAGTGACTTGACTTCTCTGGTTACAGGTTTGCTGCACATATAGCCTATTGTTGTGTGATTTTGTCTGGGGATTAGTGACCTGACTTTTGTTTTGTTTTGTTGAAATGTTAATAAATGGGAGCTTCCCCAAACAGCCATCGCTTTCCCGACATTCCTCTCTGTGCACGAACCCTTTCATATGGTAATTAAACATCAAAACACCCGCGGCTTATAGACCGGTGCGGCTTATAGAAGAAAAAAATAGTCAATTTTGGTCCCGCGGCTTATACACCGGTGCGTCTTATAGTCCGGAATTTACGGTACATGCTTTTCTCAAAAAGTGCACAATTATTCTGCTAATCCGCTCTACTAATAACTAATCATCTCACCTGCATATTTCCTGACCAGGCCACACATGAACTTGCGCTCCACATTGAGGTTAAAGATGTTGTCTAACACCTCCATGGCTCGCTTCTCCATTGCTGAAAAGAGGAACGCCTGGCCTGAGGGGAGGTGAGCGACCACCTCTGCTCCACGTGGTTCTTCTTTTCTAGAGCACAGATCTTTCTCTGCGCCCTAATACACACCCGCACACACACAGACACAACATATGAAAGACATGTTACAATGATTCCATGAAGTCATTTATGCAAGAGGCCATTCTTATAGCACACTCTTAAATGTCCATGCCTGTCTACCTATCTACCCCACACCCAACTGGGCAGTGGTATTCCTGGCTGCTAAAATCACAGCAAAATGATTACTTTAATTTGTTTTGACATTATGACGCCTACTTTTCCGTTCTCGAGATCAAATCCACAACTTGAGCTCCTCCTTGAGATGTTGTAAGTTGCCATCTAAGAAAAGAGAGAAGTAAAAAAGGGGTGGGGGGGGGTATAGCATAGGTTTACTGCAAAACCAAGGAGGCAAGAAAATCTTCAAGCAATGGGTCTTCGGAAAAAACTTTTTTAATAGTCTAAATTGTTGTTGTTAACATCGATGTGTTATATAAAAAAAAAAAAAAAAATTACATTACATTTTTATATAACCCAATAAAGCATTGACTTACTGTCCCCTCTGAAACTGGTAGAGATTTTCGACATAAGTCTCCTCCCAGGAAAAGGAAACCTCTTGCTTCTTCAGAGAAGCCTCCAGATCCTTCCCCCAACTCCTGATGTCTTCAACAGTGGTACCTTGAAAATAGCATGTAAAAACAAAACATAGATTAGCTTAGTGTTTCTCCAACAGTGGTGGTTAGAGGTCAATGGTTCAATTATTAGATAAAAAAAAAAAAGGCAAACTTTAAATGAAAAACCATGGAAAAAGGATACGGATGCTGAGACAAGGATTGAGACGCAAGGAGTTCTCCTACCTACTGTATCAATGACTGCACGGTGTATGGGGGCTCTGATATTAAACATGTTTAATCTCCATAGAACTGTATTCAAGGTAATAGATCATATGTAAGGGTTCATGCGCGATGAAGTGTCCATTCTCAGAAATTAATGGACAATGCAGAGGCGCAGTCCATTAATTTCTGATAATGGACACCTCCAAGTGCATTAACCCGCTTATACCATAGTCACTAACCAAAGAAACAAAACAAGTCCATTCATTTCATTCATTCATTTTCATGCATTTTGCAATCTAAATCTAGTTGTCATAACTTTGAGAACCGGAGACAAAATCCCCTAGGCTGCTCAAGATTTTCACAGGATGAAATAGACTCAGACGGCCGCAGCATGTGGCTGATCGCTCATAGGCTACAGTATCAGTAAGTTCATAGGGGCAGTCGGCATCCTGTGGAATGCAGCCTTTTAGGCTAAGATAATTCAGATTTTCGTTTGTTTATGACAGGTGACTGCTTCCTTGTTGTTGTTATGGTTGCGCTCGAGCGCTTCGGTCAGCTGACAAATGTAAACGTCAGATCTCCGTAAATGCCCGTCATTTTGATCAACTGAGCACACAAGGGTAACCCAAATGGTTACTTTGACCTTTTTTTTCTTCTAAATTTATGAAAGTGACATATTAACACTGAACGGTGGTATAGAGCTCAAACGGCTCTGCTGAGGACATGGCACATGGATATGAATTGTGAACAGACGTTTGCCAGGACTTAGCTAGGTTTACATTATAACAAAATAATGGACACGCTACAGCAAATCAGAATCGAGTATTCACCCAGACCATGGTATAAGCTGGCTTATGTCTTACTCTAGATAAAGTGTGTTAATACTAGTACGGGTCGATAAAGCAAAAATATCATCACAGTATTTGTCTTAGTTCTGAAAATATAACAGAATTTGGAATTATTTAGTTATCCAGTGCTTTTAAATATGCCAAATGTTGTTAGTCAGTGAGTAAGTGAACACTCAAGAGGTTATGAAGGTGCTCCTTGCAAGCAGTTAATTCATATTAGAACACGGCTCTCTCGAATACTCGATTCTGATTGGTCAATCAACAATATTCACCGGTCATTATTTCTCGACGACCGACCGCTGCTCTGCCACACCTGGTATTAATCAGTTGATAAGAGCCTTTTGTCAGCAACCACTAGCCTACTAATTAGGCCAACCAGTTGCAGCTGTGGTGTCTTGTGTGCCAATTACGAATGAAACCACTTTGTGTTGAAAACGCTATTAAAATATTTGAATAATTATTTTTGTCAGATTATTGAATGATTTAGTTGTAGGCCGTGTTCTAAGCGGGATAATGTATACTGAGCCAGTATCAACAGCCAGGGTTTTTCTGCATCTAGAGCAAATGTACATATTTATTCACAATAATCTTCAGGACTGTTGATGGGAGATTTGATACAGGAATCAACGCCTATAGGCTTGCCTGGGGAAGTAAAGTGCCACATCAGTAAATACCGCAACTCGCCCGTAGGTGCATATACAGTATACAGTATACGGCACTTTCTTGATATTATAGGGCTTTGTTTATATGACAGCTTATTTTACTAGTGGTCATCAATTAGCTATTCATCTCTGTACTAGTAAAAGACTCTCCCACCTTTCGCTCAAACAGAGAAGTCCCCTTAGCGCATGTTGAGGGAAGCAACTGTAACTTCATCGTGGCTAAACAGGTTTCAACAAGCACGCTATTGCAAAAGTTAGTGAGTTAACAAACCCCCACCCATAGTACTGTAGGAAACTCAAAAACATTTTTTATAGGGGTAAGTAAAAGAAACACTCAGGGAAAGTTGATTTCTAACCAAATACAAGTAGAGAGAATATCCCTTGTCCCATCGGATTACTTACTGTCAGTGTTGGGGGTAACTCATTACAAAAGTAACATATTACATGTAATATATTACTTTTAGCAGTAACTCAGTAATATAACTTATTACTTATAGGATTTCAGTAGTATTATACCAGTTACTTTGTCAAGTAACTCAAGTTACAATTTGAGTTACATTTGATTCAATCAAAGCACATATTTAAAAAAAGATACAATCATTTCCTAATCAAACTGTGTTTTTATGCAAAAAACCACTATAGATGATAATAACAAAGGAAAAGAATAAAATTTAGAATTTTGCATTGTTTACACTGACTTCAAGGCGGTTGAAATTATTTTTCGGGATGGTTCCGGGGCAGCGATGTCATTCTGCTACTGCTGTTATTTTGGTGAAAGTAATGCAAAAGTAGTGTAATAAGTAACAAGTTACTCTACACAGAAAGTAATATTGTAAAGTAACTTATTACTTTCAAATGAAAGTAACTAGTAATATGTAGTCTATTACATTTTGAAAGTAACTGCCCAACACTGCTTACTGTAACTGTGTTACAACTGTGTTAACCCTCTAGCTCCTATGCACTTTCATCCTTATGCACTTTTATCTCTTCTCTCTTCTATCTTGCTATCCTCCTATTCTTCTCATCCGCACGTCTATTGTCTGTAAATATGTTCTAATTTAATTGCCGTTTATACATTTTTTCGTTTAAAACTTTTATTAATTTTTTCTTGTTATTGCTGTACTGTTTTAACCTGGTTGTATGTCGCTTTGGATAAAGGCGTCTGCCAAATATAAATAAAGTAAAGTAAAAGTAAAGTAACTAACCCCTCTTAATCTACCCCCCCCCCCACCCAAAAAAATTGAAGAAAAAAACTCTGAAAAACGAATGCTACTCTTACTAATGCTACTTTCTTGCTTCAAAAGTGGAACTGTTGTAGATGGTGTTGCATAGCAGAATGTGATATTGTAAGTCGCTTTGGATAAAAGCATTTGCTAAATGACATAATGTAAATGAGAGAACATGTTACGGAGTACAGGAGTATACAGTATATCAAACCAAAAATGAATTGCCATGTAAAAAGACACCCATAGAAGTACAGTGTGAAGATAATAATTGCATGACAATAATTAACACAAAATGAAGACATAGTTTAAATACCTGGCAAAGACTTCATGAGGTTTGTCAACTCTTTCTTTGACTCCTCCTTTATTTTCTCGGCCTTCAGAAGTCGCTGAGGAATGCCTGTTACTACAAAAAGAGAAATACAGTGCTAAGATTTAACCAAAGACAGAGGCTGGATTATCGACTTTTCTATGTAGAGCAGTGGTTCCCAAAGCGGGGTACGCATATGTAGAGCTACTACAGGGGGTACTTGAGAGCAAGGGGGGAAATTATTGGCAAATTCACTTTCCCATATCTTCGGGACACTTTCAGTCTCATTATCCAAATCCCCATAAGTATTCCGACAGCTTTCCTAGGGCCCAAACGGTTACGGTAATTTAACTTATTTTGGATTTTTACACTGAAGCTGTTCCAAATGCATCGCTTGGCCCCTGTTGAATCTCTGCTTAAAGAAACGTAGTCTTTTTTTCAGAGATGTGTTGACACTGCTTATAAATGCATCCCTGAGGCATTTTTTCGGCATTTTAGAAATTTATTTTCAGTAGTTCTTACATCAGCCCATAATGGATTTAATTCACAGTTCCAAAAAGCTTTACCTTTTAGTTGATGTCCTAGACTTGTAGGTAAGCCAGAAGTCTTAGTGGAAGAGTGTCTATCTATCTCTGCATAGAGAACACTGCACAGTGAACTGTAGCAGAGATCCACATCCTCCTGATTATCCCAACAACCCATATGTCTGATAATTTCTAGTAAAACAGTGCAACACAACTCTGATGAAAGAAAGTTATCAGGGAAGACTCTAGGTCGCCTACTTTTATTTAGATCAACTGGGGGCTGAACTGTAGGGTACCTTTGAGCATTGGCTTTAAATTTAGGAAATGGTCAGGCACTTTACACCGATCCCCCAAGTCCCTTCCCCGTGCAGCGCCTTCGGGTGATAGGTAGCATGAAAAAGTAACAAAAAAATATTGTGAAACTCGGTGTTCAAATCTTAAAGCAAAAATATCATCTACTGCCTTATCAACAATGTTAACCTTGAAATACTGAAGTAACTCATCCTTAACAAAAATACCAACCCCACCCTAGGCTTTAATATGCAGATTCCTATTTTGTCAAGTCCAGCCGTCCAAAGCAATTATAGTGTGTATCACACACACACACACACACACACACACACACACACACACACACACACACACACACACACACAAACAACTCACTTTGCTTCTGTTGCACTTTGGCAGAGTAGTGCAGGAGAGCATCTGTAAGGAGGTCTGTGCGATGAGATGGGGTCATCTCCTTTGTGATTTTTCCAAATTTTCGCAGGTAGGACCACAAGCGCTCACTCTGCTCCCCATCAGCCAGTCCTGTTCCCTTGTGGAATCGAGTGTTGAACTGGAACTGTAAACACGACATAAAACATCTGTAAAATATTAATCATGCTTAGTTGGTGTATTCATGTCCTCCTCAACGACTTGCCCGATCATGATCAGGAAATTTCAGGGAGCCAACACGGCATAGTTAGAGACATGGATCAAGGTTAATTACTGTTACAACTATGAAGAAATTATGATGAGAACTAGCAGGCTCACAGACAATTAAAAAGAGAGAGGCTTGAATGTGTGAACACTTCTCAACTGTGCTGTGGTCTCTTACCTTCTCTTATGCAATACAGCAAAAAAAAAGTACTGTGGAGACACAATGCTACCCTAAATTCAAGCACCTTCAATGTCTATTTCCACAAACTTTTAAGGCATAGATTTCAATGATTTTAAGGACCCGTGGGGACCCCGAGTCTAGTGCGGTAGTTTTTTGTACTTATTAAAGCACAGTCTATGGAAAATAGACTGTGCATCAGGCTCAACTAGCAAACATCTACTTTCTGATCCAGGTAGAAAATGTTCCTAACCTGACATGCAAGATTGTGCCCATAAGAATGGAACACTGACCTTGTTGTTCATCAGGTCAGGATAGTGGCGCTAAAGAAATGGCAGAAAAAGTAAAGAAAACACAACTTTAATTCATAACTACACATAGTCAATTGACTGATCCCACACCCTCTTGACCCCAGCAAAGACATTTTTGACTTATCCCCCAGCTCTGTAACAAAAACAAGGTTGCATTTGGTTCCAGGTAAAATGCTTTATTACCTGCTTCCATCAAATCAAGGGGGAAATCCGGAAGTAGGACACAGACAGACAGAGGCAGACAGACAGTCAGTTACAGATAAGCAGGCAGACAGAGAGACAGACACAGACAGAGGGAGAGAGACAGACCGAGACAGACACACAGAGATAGAGACAGACAGAGATGCAGAAATTAGATGGATATATAGATAGATAGATATAGATGCAATGATTTTAAAACCTTTCACATTTGCTCTGCAATAGTACCGTAACTTAAATATGTAGTGTTACCTGTAGGTGGGGTTTGAGTTTGCACGCGATGTCGTACATGAAAACCATTTTCAGCTGGCGCTCCTCCTGCTCTCTACTGAATTCCTTCAGCAAGAGGACAGCATTTGACAGTCTGAAGAAATTAAGCAAAAAGAGTTAGATTCACACTGCTCCTAGTTCTAGGAAGGTTCCTAGTAGAGGATGGGTCAAATGCAGAGGATGAATTTCCCCATGGGGATAAATAAAGGATAACTTAACTTAAATCAAATAAATGATGTATTTAAGCATATATTTAGCATTAGTTCTTGCAAAAATCAAATACCTTTCTCCAGATTTCAAGTTTAGAAACTTGACTGGATGCTCATGCCTGCAGGTGAGCCCGAATACGCCAGTTTCATCCAGCTTTTTGAACCTGACTCTTGACCGGATTGCACTCCCAGCATGGAATCCAGGACACCCCCCCTTTGAGGGGAAAAGACAGAATCCTTTCATCACTAAGCATGTTACATTGATTTGACATGAGTAACAAAGCAGATCGCTTTCTTAAAACTATCACATGTAGGTGGAATTCTTCTCTCAAATGAAACTATAGTCCTACCTCTGGTTGAGGGTTTGCATGTTCAACAAAACTGTCCACTTCACTCTGATTGAGGAAAAATCTATCTTCATGTTTTGGAGGCTCAAAACTTTCCCCTGACGACTTTTTCCGTGGAAGTCCAAACAGCGCGTCGGCAGCCACACAGAGGGTTCCATTTTCCTAATATAATACAAGCAATGATTAAATATACGCACATGAAATAATAATGCACATCCAGACATGCCATAACAATTATTACTGTACCTTTGGACACATGGGACAGCTGGCTCCATCAGTCAGTCTTGGTGCCAAAACAGAGCAGGCCATCTGCTGGAACTGCCAGTGCCTGAACTCTTCATAGCATTCCTTCACCAAAATGCTATACAGTTCAAGCAGCTAAAACGCAACAAAATAGGAATTTGAAGATTAATAAGATGCCAATAATGTGAGCCCTGCTAATGTGGTAGAAAAGGAATTCCATATTCATAACATAAGATCCACCTGAGTTGAAGGAAAGGCTTCCTGGATCGCTGAAATGATTCCCCTCATGGAGACCCCACATTCCAGTTGGAGAAGAGAAATTAGTCTCATCAGACTCAAGGATATGGCTGTTTGTGGGCGTCTGGGTGAAGCTGGCCACAACCCCAAACGGATAGGAGTTGCATGTTCTGATTCGCACATACAGAATGTGCAAACAACAACATGCATTCTTGCTGCAACAAAAAGGATTTTACAAATGATTAATCTTTCAGGGTGTTGAGGCAGGCTCACAGCCCTATACTGTAAGCCACCGAGGTGCTTGAATTACCGGGTTGAGTTGTGGCTGACTCGCTAGCTGTGCTGATGTTAATATATACGATAACATTGCACTGAGTGCTGTATAAGAACGACGAAGAAGGCTTGTCCTTGATGTTCGGAACCCATCCATTTATTCCATTTCACCGATATGAATACAGCAAAGTTCTTTTCTACAGAAAGCAAATGTAGCACAAACATTACCGGCACGAGAGCACGCAGTGCGGTAAAAACCGTTCGCCCTTCCGGGTTCAAACACCTAACGACACCCAGTGGAAAGAGCATTAAATAGCTTACCTGAGCCCAGGTAGTCGTCACAGCGACGCCCCCTGGACACATACAATATTACACTCAAATAATCATACAAGAAACAAACCATGACCCATTTGGCGCCTACATACCCGCTCCTAATTGGGAATGACAGGAGGTCATGAACAATTACACAAAATAAACCAAAGGAGCCAAATGAATTAATGAAAGACAACTAAGGAGGTTTAAGGTCAAAGCACATACTGTCCAGCTCCACGGTGCATCTCTCCTCCAGCTGAAGACAGCGTTCTGGGGGGCGAGAATGTTGCTCCTTCTCTTGTAGCACTGCCAAACGACGAGAGGCCGGCTGCTCCATCGCCTCTCCGTCGCAGCAGGTTGGGCTGGCTGGAAGAAGTGAGCGGTCCTGGCACCACTCCTTTTCAGCCATGGAAGCTTCAACGTCACTAAAAGCCTCCTCCAACACCTGATGTGGCTTCTCCTCCCGCTCCTGTTGTGGGTTTGCCTCACCGAGCGCCGCCTCTCGCTCCTGCTGTAGGTCGGCCTGGTGGGCATCCTCCTTCCGCTCCTGCTGTGGTTCCTCCTCCAGAACCACACAGACAGCTGCCACCTCCCGCTCCTGTTGTGGTTCCTCCTCCAGAACCTCACAGACAGCTGCCACCTCCCGCTCCTGTTGTGGTTCCTCCTCCAGAACCTCACAGATCACCGCCGCCTCCTGCTGCGGTTCCTCCTCCCTCGTGGAGGCCTCAAACTCAACGACGGCCCCCTCCTCCCGCGAGTTCGACTCTCTCATGGAGGCGTAGACCTCACCGACCTTCTCCTGCTGCAGATCGGCCTGTGGTGGTGGTGATTGTGGGGGTTGCTGCGGCTGCTGTGTTGGTGGTTGTGGTTGTGAGGGTTGCTGCGGCTGCTGTGTTGGTGGTTGTGGTGGTGTGTTCCTCTTTGAGGACGCTCGAGAGGAACGTTTATGCTCAGCTGCACGAAACACTGCCAGCTTAGCATCACAAACAGCTAGCTCAGTGTCAATATCGAGCTGCTCCAACTTCCTCTTCAGCTGTAGTTGCCGCTCCTCCAAGGCTTGCCTTCTCAGCACCCTTGCTTCGTCCTCCTGAGCATGCTTCTTCTTTAAAGCTGCTGCACAGATCACAAGTACTGCCCTTTCAGCCTCTGTCTGAATTATCATTTTGGATATGGTGCTGGACCTAGCACCATTACCACTGGAGCGTTTACAGTCAGTAGGAGTAACGTCCTGCACAACAACATGACCATTTTCAAATACATTACCTTCATTATCATTACATTTTTCAAGTGCATTATGTGAAACCCACCTGTTTGCATTAAACATATAATCATAATTACAACGCATTTTTCCTTTAAACAAAGCTTCATTTTTTCCCTTTTGTGTCTCAAAATCGCTAATCACACTAGCAGGTTTACTAGCGGCTTGCACACAAGTCCCTGCAGTCTCTTCCGGAGGCACGCTCACGTCTCCCATAACGAAACGACAAGTCGGTCAGTCCGTAAAGAACAACAGTCAATGCAAAACGAAAAGTAACATGTCAATACCTCAAAATCCAATGTGCTAAGAGATAATCCACAGGTGAGATGCTAAGAGCATTAACACTGTAGCCACCCCCTATGGATGTATGCAGACAGACGGATGCAGACGTCCTCCTCCGTAGCCAAGAGGCCGAGCACCAAGCAGCTACCCCGGCCTGTCCGCGGCAGCTCACGTGGCCCTCCTCCGGTTCGGTTGACTGACGCAGCACCCGCAACGCCAGCCGAGATCCTGGAAGCTACCCCGGCCTGTCCGAGCAGCTGTCCCGGTCCTCCTCCGGTTGCCTGACGTAGCATTCAAGCTAATCCAAATAGCGTTAGCAGCGCTGCCGAGATCCAGGCAGCCACCCGGCCTATCCACGGCAGCTGTCCTCCCGTGTACAACGCTACCAACGTGTCCACGGAACAAGTAACAAAGTCCGGTTGTGAACTTGGCACGGTTTTTACTAATGTTGAGGCAGGCTCACAGCCCTATACTGTAAGCCACCGAGGTGCTTGAATTACCGGGTTGAGTTGTGGCTGACTCGCTAGCTGTGCTGATGTTAATATATACGATAACATTGCACTGAGTGCTGTATAAGAACGACGAAGAAGGCTTGTCCTTGATGTTCGGAACCCATCCATTTATTCCATTTCACCGATATGAATACAGCAAAGTTCTTTTCTACAGAAAGCAAATGTAGCACAAACATTACCGGCACGAGAGCACGCAGTGCGGTAAAAACCGTTCGCCCTTCCGGGTTCAAACACCTAACGACACCCAGTGGAAAGAGCATTAAATAGCTTACCTGAGCCCAGGTAGTCGTCACAGCGACGCCCCCTGGACACATACAATATTACACTCAAATAATCATACAAGAAACAAACCATGACCCATTTGGCGCCTACACAGGGGGCTGTGTTTTTATAATTAGTGTGTTAGATTAATTGTTCCGACTGCACATTATGATGCTCTGTGATGCTACATACTGTATCTTGCTGTATACAAAATATAAACATTGTTCACACTGTAGAAATCATAGAATCAAGCACTTTTGTCCAGAAAATCTGGTATTATATGGAATATTGAAAAAGAACAGCCAATAACTGTGTATTTTCTATGAAAATACATGTTCCTTACATAAACTAGACCCTGCATGTCTCTGCTTCCACAGCATAGCTTAGTATCAAATAGTGGTCCAGAGTTCTAAACGTATGCTTTAAGTTGTAGTTTTAAACACTGATCAGAACACCTTTTTTTAAAACACACATTTGCAGTATTCTGAATAGGTTCTGCCATGGAACACCAAAACGGAATACCTTTCTGATCAAATACATGCAGCTGTCGTTTGTAGGATGTCATGCAGGTGTGTCCATCATGCCTTTTCCAATCCCACCTGAAGCCATTTGGCACCCTCTTCACGTATGCGTTACCCTATAGTAAATATACCATAAAGAGCTGACATGTTAATATTTACTTCAATAGAGACAGTCTGCATGTTTGGGAACGCCCATACAGGCTCTAGGAACGCCCACAATAGACGCTGGGTTAGCTGGTTCAGCCTTGCTGGGGGCGTGGTCAGGGTGGGGTAAATTCCCCCGTTCTATCCATTCAGCAAAGTTATAATTTAGCTGATAGCCCAGCCCAGGCAGACACGATCGGGGATTTAACCACCGAAGTAAACGCACATCTGAGCAGACGTCTTGTGTTCTGCTCTAGAACCCCCAAACATGTAGTTTAGAGCCACAGCACCGTCTTTTGGTGAGTCAGCCCATGAGATATATTGGCGGTTTTACCCCACTCGCGCACCAGCCGTTTAACATTTTGTGGGCGTTCCCAGACATGCGGACTGTCTCTATAGAGGGTATGCATGTGATGTCACAGAGGCAGAAGTCACTGTGGGGTCACGCCCACTGAGTCACAGCAAGACTGAGCTTGAATGCAGTAATCAGCCTAGATAACTGACACCTGCTGCTCAGGGAGGAACTTGACACTCATTTTGACACTAATGCCTACCCCACACTACAGGATAATTTGCAAGATTATGGCCAAGATTGCCCCCTCCCGATTTTCTCGGGGGTGCTCCCGATTTGATGCGCGTCGGGCAGATAATCTTCCCAAATGATCCTGTAGTGTGTGGGGTTCAAAGATTCACAATCGGGAAGACTGCCTCTTCCCGATTGTGAATCGGGCATATCTAACATGTTAGATATTTACAACCCGACAGGCGATTGCATCTTGAGCAGAGAGCCAGTAGTAGCTGCGTTTCCATTAGTTTTTCGCAAAATAATCTGGTCCGCGTTCGCCCGCAGCCCCGCACAGAAACAAAGAACGAGGAAATTGTCATCGAGGTGAAATACCCGTGCGTCTTTGAACGGGACGGAAAACTAATGCTATACTGCAAAGCATGTAGCCTACAACAAGCGCTTAGGTCTCATGCTTCCCGCATCGGCGAGTGTCCGCACGGAAAAGTGAGTCAAATCAGCAGACGCGCCCCTCCACACAAGGCACCTGTGCAGACGGTTTTCGCCTGGCCGTGCACAGTAGGCCCACACCCCGAATGGACGCGGCTGTCCGCGCAAATATTAGTTAAACAAATCCTTTCAGTGCAAATGCATTATAAAAACAAAAAATAAGATTTGTTTAGAAAACGAAATGACACAAATGTATTATTATTATTATCATTATTACTACTACTACACCCGGTGCGCACACTGAATAGGCATTTTAAAAGTTAACGTCGAGCCCTGCTTCCAAGGTGAATCTTCGGCATAATCTTCTAGTGTGTGGGGTTGCGTTTGAACAGACGCGATTGTGTGTGTGTCCCAAGATTGAAATGTTAAAAAATTGGCTCTCTCTGTCCTGTAGTGTGTGGGCTCTCAATATTTTTATAATCTTCAAGGATTTGAAAATCCTGTAGTGTGGGGTAGGCATAATTCCCCATGGAACACCTCGTGCTGAGTAACATGCATTGAGTCATTGATTAATTGCTTGATAGTTTAGAAAAAGTCCCCTTCCCCTTTGCTCTTTTCTGCAAAACAATGGTTTCTTGGAAGATTTGAGCTTCTATAATTTGTAACATAGTGGTAGAAAATGGAAAATACTTACATCCCACATCTCCATTTCATGCACAAGGTTGAATTTGCTGTGTTCTCTAATGGTGCAGGGGGTGCAGAGTACAGCCTGATTGTCACAATCACCACATTTCCAGATTTCTTCCTTTAAAGCACACTGACATATGTGGCAGCATGGACTTAGGGGTGGGCAGAGGGACTCCACAGCTGGCACATGCAGACTGGGCCGGATTTCAATCCATGCCTGCAGATAGGGATGCAAATTGTGATCAATTCTCGTAATCGATGATTAATCGATGAATCATTAGATTGAAAAAAAAAAAACGCTTTTGACATGCTAAATAGAAAATACAAAATGCAGGGTTTTACACCTGTCTTTAGGCCGACCCAAAAAGTCGATCAACCAACTAAACTTCATTGATGCTGGTGCTGCTCGATCGCCGCCTGGACATCCTCCTATCTCCTCCATAGAGCTGGTAGGAGACTGGAGGATGTTGTGCCTCCTTACCGACTTCATGGTTCTCCCCTGGTCCACCACACAGCTTCTCCATTTGACATAAATTTTTTTCTTTACTTTAACCATCTTTCTGCAAGAAATAACATGAGAAATATAAAATATTGTGTTAGAGAGAGCAAGTGAGAGAACTTGTGTGAATGAGGAAGAAAAAGTAAGAATTTTGCATATTTTGATATGTAGTCACTTAAATGCTCAATTTTTGGATAACATTTTTACTAGTTTGCATCCCTGAAGCTTGTTCTTAATATAGGAAGACAGAAATCAAGGTTCTTGGCTCCACTAGAAGAAAGCCCGAAGAGATGTTCAAGATGTGGTTACAAAGGCAAAAATATGTAACAATTTATGGTGAAGCCAGTTATCTTAGTTTCCTCACATTTGCCACTTACCTAAGAACATTATTGGTACTGCTTTACTGACAAAGAGGATACCTCATTTCTTTGTGATAGTGTAAGAAGAGTTCAAAGGGTGCAAACTAAGGCAGCAAGAATGTTATTGTATGACACTAAAGCTAATGGAAGACATTTTGAAATCACAATCCATTCATGGCATTCCCTTTTAAGCACATGCACTGTGGAACGTTTGGTGACGTCACAATAAAGTATCCCCCTTTTTGCTGGGGACTGCCTGGAAGGCCCTCAAGGACCCCTGGCATCTCTGGAGTCCACTTTGAGAACGCTGTGATCTGTAATCGACTGGTTTTCCTGTCCCCTGCCTTGGAGGCGTAATTATGGATTGCACCGCGGTTTTAGGCAGACCACGCCCTGTGCCCGCCTATGCAGCAGTCAAGCGTCAGGATTGGCCAGGAGCGAGCCTTTGTTCCCCTGCTTTTGACAGATCAAATCTCCCACACCAGACACTCCATGTAATATAGCAATCGGAAACCTAAATGAACATAAGTGGTAGTTATCGCCCTAAAGGGGGCATACATATATATATAAATATTTATACCATGGTCTGGGTGAATACTCAATTCTGATTGGCTGCAGGGTGTCCATTATTATCTGATAATGTGCACCTAGTAAAGTCAGTACCACTCACTCCCAATATACCACAGTTAGAGCCGGCACTGTATCCCTCTGCCTCTGAGAAAACAAATGGTAGCCTTAAGGCCTAAACATGGTCATCCGTCCGCCTCGAATTGGAGCCGTCTCGCCGCCTGGCGGCGCCAGCTAGCCCTACATGCTCGGACGCCACTATGCCCTCCCTCCTTCCACCCTCCCTCCTCCTGTGGAAGCTCCGTGTGAAAATGGCGGAGATTGTCTGCCAGGCAGTCTGAATGAAATTGAATGTAACGTTCCCAATTCTATGTATTAAATTCTAAAAAACGACCCTCAACATTTGGGAAGGCTAAGCCACACAACTAGTTCGTTATAATCTAACGTCATGCTTTGAAAGGCGACTTTACGACGATGAGCCAAGGCAACGACCAGTCACAACTCTCGTCAGCGCTGAGTCACATTCGCCCCCTCCCCGTAGGACGGGGCTCCACCCGCCGTCATACGGGGAGGGCGGGGCGAGGCTCTGACGGACGACCATGTTTAGGCCGTTAGCCTAACAAGGGTAGTGAGCCCCTCTAGAGTGCTCGCCCCCCCCCCGACTCGCTATAAAACACAGAGACAACATCTACGTCACATCTCTAAGCCCGTGTGCCACTCCCACTTATTTCAGTGTCTGCCCCTGGGACTTTGATTATGAGATCACTGATGACGACATCATCACCAGCGGGGACTGATGACATCATCACCAGTGACATCACTGACATAATCACCAGCGGGACAGACAGAAACACCAAACAGACAGAGCCGGCTCCCTTTTATTATGTCCATTATATATCTATTTTTTACATGCATTCACCAGGGATCCTAACTGCATCCTAATGTATGTAGGAGTAGTTATTTTACATTATGTTACCTATGGATGGAATTATAGTGAGAACCCCGTGATCTGTAATTGATTGGTTTTCCTGTCCCCTGCCTTGAAGCTATTTCAGAAGCCTTTTAAAGCTAGGTTTTGGCTCTTTCAATTAACACACATGACATTAGCTTACCTTTAAAAAGCTAAGACGTGTATTAATGTTAACGCATGTGTGTGAGTGTGACAGCACCAAGCAACACTGAAAACAACATTAGCTTTGCTTCTAAAAGCTAAGCAAGCCTGTCATCCCTGGTCATCCCTTTACTAGCGCTAGCATGAGCTAACCACAGCAGAAGGTAAATAAACCGGAGTTGATCATCTAACATAACATTAGCGTTAGTTTCTAAAAGTGACGGTAGCCTGTTGATGGAAGCAGAAGGTTAGCCTGGCTAGCAGAAGCTAGGTAAACACACTCGCCTGGAGTTTAATGTGACATTAGCTTGTTCTTCTAGGATTAGCATGCTAGTAAAAACCACTCACCTTGAGTTTGCTAAGCTGACGGGCAGCTAGCGACCACAAAGCTGTTTTATACGCCAGTGCAATGCATTGAATGGGAAAATGAATCCAACCCGCATAACCTGCGCTTTGCGCATGCGTAGTAGTGTCTGCAGAGGTGTGCGGTGTGCTTAGTAGAACCGCGCATGCGTAGTAGTGTCTGCAGGGGTGGGCGTGGTGCTCGAGAGAACAGCCAATGGCGAGTCTGAACCATTCCATGGGCTTTTCACAGTAACCTCGGCAACCCGGCTAAACTGGGCTGTAGAGATTGTACAACTCCTCTCCATTCGATGGGGGCATTTGAATGCAATTCCTTTCCATTCAATGAGGTGATTCATAGTAGATCGGGTGTCTTCTTCTATTGTTTTATGGCGCTTGGCAAACAGCTTTTTGTGCATTACTGCCACCTACTGGTCCGTCTATTGCCAAAGGGAAGTTTCTTCTTCTTCTGACAGCTTTCCGGCAGACTAGATGCCTTACGGCACAAATGTATGTCACAAGTTGAAAAATTATATTAAATCATATTATATTATAGAACACATAAAATAATAATAAGATAGATAGATAGATAGATAGATAGATAGATAGATAGATAGATAGATACATACATACATACATATACATACTGTTGGAGCCAAATTCTACTTTTGTCTGTTTGTGATCTGACTGTGTGTGTGTACATGCAATCCTGACATTGGACACTGGGTGGAGCATGGTATGGGAGAGAAAAGTGCATATAGGGATGCTCCCAGGTGAGGGGAATCAGGTGCTGATTGGGAAAGCACACAGTTTTCGACCGTGCTGCAGTGTTTGGTGCTGCTCCATGCCTTTCACTATTACCGTGTTTGTTCATTTTCTCCGTGTTATCAGTATTATGTGAAGTCATGAGTTTGGTTACTGGGCATCATAGCGTGACTGTTGCTGTTGGACTATGCTGTACATATGGTGAGCAATGACAAACATGCATTGCCAAATAAATGGAGGGTCGGTGAGACATCCAATTATAACAGTGAATGGACATTGATTTCTTGGACTTGAACACGCGTCTGAAACTACTCCCAATTCGCCCCTCAGTGGCTTTATTATTTTGGTTTAATTTAGCCTCTACATTAGTCGAAAACTGGCTTTATTTTTGACTCGTATTGGACCG
This sequence comes from Poromitra crassiceps, assembly GCF_964638095.1. NCBI lineage: Eukaryota > Metazoa > Chordata > Actinopteri > Beryciformes > Melamphaidae > Poromitra > Poromitra crassiceps. Next base: position 62,687 of record NW_028152104.1, read on the forward strand.
TTGTTCGGGATCAACCAGCCATATACAGCACTGGAGTGTGTTTGGCTGGAGCTGCAGGTGCATAGTGGCAGAGTGCGCCTGCTGTCATAAGCTGCGGAGACCAGGTGACGGGAGACTACAGCCATCGGCCCGGGACAATCTACTCAGCGTGTCGTGCACGAAGAGGGATCCACATTTCATCACAGCCAGCTAAGCGGTACCGATCTGTGCGAGGCCACAGGCAGCTCATCGCAGAGGGCCACGGGTTCAGCGGGATCCACATCACAGCCTATTCCTCGCCGGTTCTTGCCGGTGTGGAAAAAACAACCTGTGAATCACACTCACACGCTCATTGCCGATCAGGAACGGCAACTCACCAGCGCTGACGTCACAGCCGCTCTTTCCACTGGGACGGGACACAATCTGCTCTGCCAACGCAATGAAGAGGTATGTGTAGCGCGCTACCAACATGACATGGCCATTAGATGGTGTGCACACATTAGCCTATAAATCCAATGCATTGGTTCCATTGTCACAATCACCACATTTCCAGATTTCTTCCTTTAAAGCACACTGACATATGTGGCAGCATGGACTTAGGGGTGGGCAGAGGGACTCCACAGCTGGCACATGCAGACTGGGCCGGATTTCAATCCATGCCTGCAGATAGGGATGCAAATTGTGATCAATTCTCGTAATCGATTAAATGGTCATGTTAACAATTGATTAATCGATGAATCATTAGATTGAAAAAAAACAAACGCTTTTGACATGCTAAATAGAAACTACAAAATGCAGGGTTTTACAACTGTCTTTAGGCCGACCCAAAAAGTCGATCAACCAACTAAACTTCCTGCGTTAGCTGTCATTGTGCTTGTGGACGTGACATATTTCAACATTGTATTACAATGATTACTGTTGTCTTTTGCGGGGTAATTCTCCCACACTGGACTTTCTGTCTGCTAGCTTGGCTTTCTTCTTCCTCTGTATGAGCAGTGAAAGTTAAATTTCACCCTCGTGGTGTTAAAGGATGGGTTTTCCGTGGGGAATATGAATATATATTAAATCTCACGCCCCTAAGGTTTTCGAATCCGTTGAAATTTTTGAAATTGGATATTCACTGCCAGAGATATCAAGCATCTCTCACATATTTTTTGGGCCAGCCGACGCGTTTCGCGTCATCTGGCCTAAGTCCGCCTTGCGGAAGTCGTGCACCTATGAACTACAACTGTTGTTGGCCATGGTCCCGCCTCTAGAGGTCCTCCACGCCCCTTCAGAGGCCTTGACCAAAACAAAAACGCAGCCATCTTGTCAACCGCCTAGCCTGCTGTAGCTAATATTAGCTTCCCATAGTTCCTTGCAAAGAGACCATTATCTCGGGAACGGAAGCACTAATCGACACGGGACTGGCGGCATTGGAAAGCTCGTCAAATTTTACATCTAGTAGTAGGTGGGTTGAAGTAACGAAATCAACGCTGAGCAATGTACCCGTTTTTACACATTTTTACAGAAAATAGTTACAACATCAGATGCGCGTAACTCCTACGAAAATGCCTTAAAATGCATGAAAATTTTTTTATGAAGACATCTCCCGACATATATACTACCGTTTACATTTGGTGCAATTTGGAGGCAATTGATTTTCGATTTATTTTCGATTTATTTCTTCTTCTCTCCATGTCTTCTCTCCATGTCTTCTTCTTCTTTGAGTTTTATGGCGGTTGGCAAACATATATGTGCATTACCGCCACCTACTGGAGTTTGATATCAGCCAAACGCCTGAGGGGTGGGCATGGAAACGAAGGCCACGCGAGCCCAGTGCATTGTGGGAAATGTAGTATTTCGAGTCCCCGCACCCCCCCCCCCACCACCCCCCCCCCCCCCACACACACAGAGTGGATTTCTGGTGATATCTCAGGCTGTAAACAACCAATTTCAAAAATTTCAACGGATTCTAAAACCTTAGGGGCGTGAGATTTAATATATATTCATATTCCCCACGGAAAACCCGGCCTTTAAATCATTTCAGCAAAGAAAATAAAAATTAGAAATTAGCACATAGCCTACATTGTAGATTAATCTGTTAACATAATATTTGAATGATCTAATTATGTACGATCGATTAATCAATTGTCGATAAACCATTAACATCCCTACCTGCACATCCTCGAGCTTACGAAGTTTGGAAGGTGGTGGAAGAGCACCGCCCTCAGGTTCTAGAGGGGCTTCAGCCATTGATGCTGGTGCTGCTCGATCGCCGCCTGGACATCCTCCTATCTCCTCCATAGAGCTGGTAGGAGACTGGAGGATGTTGTGCCTCCTTACCGACTTCATGGTTCTCCCCTGGTCCACCACACAGCTTCTCCATTTGACATAAAAAATTTTCTTTACTTTAACCATCTTTCTGCAAGAAATAACATGAGAAATATAAAATATTGTGTTAGAGAGAGCAAGTGAGAGAACTTGTGTGAATGAGGAAGAAAAAGTAAGAATTTTGCATATTTTGATATGTAGTCACTTAAATGCTCAATTTTTGGATAAAATTTTTACTAGTTTGCATCCCTGAAGCTTGTTCTTAATATAGGAAGACAGAAATCAAGGTTCTTGGCTCCACTAGAAGAAAGCCCGAAGAGATGTTCAAGATGTGGTTACAAAGGCAAAAATATGTAACAATTTATGGTGAAGCCAGTTATCTTAGTTTCCTCACATTTGCCACTTACCTAAGAACATTATTGGTACTGCTTTACTGACAAAGAGGATACCTCATTTCTTTGTGATAGTGTAAGAAGAGTTCAAAGGGTGCAAACTAAGGCAGCAAGAATGTTATTGTATGACACTAAAGCTAATGGAAGACATTTTGAAATCACAATCCATTCATGGCATTCCCTTTTAAGCACATGCACTGTGGAACGTTTGGTGACGTCACAATAAAGTATCCCCCTTTTTGCTGGGGACTGCCTGGAAGGCCCTCAAGGACCCCTGGCATCTCTGGAGTCCACTTTGAGAACGCCGTGATCTGTAATCGACTGGTTTTCCTGTCCCCTGCCTTGGAGGCGTAATTATGGATTGCACCGCGGTTTTAGGCAGACCACGCCCTGTGCCCGCCTATGCAGCAGTCAAGCGTCAGGATTGGCCAGGAGCGAGCCTTTGTTCCCCTGCTTTTGACAGATCAAATCTCCCACACCAGACACTCCATGTAATATAGCAATCGGAAACCTAAATGAACATAAGTGGTAGTTATCACCCTAAAGGGGGCATACATATATATATAAATATTTATACCATGGTCTGGGTGAATACTCAATTCTGATTGGCTGCAGGGTGTCCATTATTATCTGATAATGTGCACCTAGTAAAGTCAGTACCACTCACTCCCAATATACCACAGTTAGAGCCGGCACTGTATCCCTCTGCCTCTGAGAAAACAAATGGTAGCCTTAAGGCCTAAACATGGTCATCCGTCCGCCTCGAATTGGAGCCGTCTCGCCGCCTGGCGGCGCCAGCTAGCCCTACATGCTCGGACGCCACTATGCCCTCCCTCCTTCCACCCTCCCTCCTCCTGTGGAAGCTCCGTGTGAAAATGGCGGAGATTGTCTGCCAGGCAGTCTGAATGAAATTGAATGTAACGTTCCCAATTCTATGTATTAAATTCTAAAAAACGACCCTCAACATTTGGGAAGGCTAAGCCACACAACTAGTTCGTTATAATCTAACGTCATGCTTTGAAAGGCGACTTTACGACGATGAGCCAAGGCAACGACCAGTCACAACTCTCGTCAGCGCTGAGTCACATTCGCCCCCTCCCCGTAGGACGGGGCTCCACCCGCCGTCATACGGGGAGGGCGGGGCGAGGCTCTGACTGACGACCATGTTTAGGCCGTTAGCCTAACAAGGGTAGTGAGCCCCTCTAGAGTGCTCGCCCCCCACCCGACTCGCTATAAAACACAGAGACAACATCTACGTCACATCTCTAAGCCCGTGTGCCACTCCCACTTATTTCAGTGTCTGCCCCTGGGACTTTGATTATGAGATCACTGATGACGACATCATCACCAGCGGGGACTGATGACATCACCAGTGACATCACTGACATAATCACCAGCGGGACAGACAGAAACACCAAACAGACAGAGCCGGCTCCCTTTTATTATGTCCATTATATATCTATTTTTTACATGCATTCACCAGGGATCCTAACTGCATCCTAATGTATGTAGGAGTAGTTATTTTACATTATGTTACCTATGGATGGAATTATAGTGAGAACCCCGTGATCTGTAATTGATTGGTTTTCCTGTCCCCTGCCTTGAAGCTATTTCAGAAGCCTTTTAAAGCTAGGTTTTGGCTCTTTCAATTAACACACATGTGACATTAGCTTACCTTTAAAAAGCTAAGACGTGTATTAATGTTAACGCATGTGTGTGAGTGTGACAGCACCAAGCAACACTGAAAACAACATTAGCTTTGCTTCTAAAAGCTAAGCAAGCTTGTCATCCCTGGTCATCCCTTTACTAGCGCTAGCATGAGCTAACCACAGCAGAAGGTAAATAAACCGGAGTTGATCATCTAACATAACATTAGCGTTAGTTTCTAAAAGTGACGGTAGCCTGTTGATGGAAGCAGAAGGTTAGCCTGGCTAGCAGAAGCTAGGTAAACACACTCGCCTGGAGTTTAATGTGACATTAGCTTGTTCTTCTAGGATTAGCATGCTAGTAAAAACCACTCACCTTGAGTTTGCTAAGCTGACGGGCAGCTAGCGACCACAAAGCTGTTTTATACGCCAGTGCAATGCATTGAATGGGAAAATGAATCCAACCCGCATAACCTGCGCTTTGCGCATGCGTAGTAGTGTCTGCAGAGGTGTGCGGTGTGCTTAGTAGAACCGCGCATGCGTAGTAGTGTCTGCAGGGGTGGGCGTGGTGCTCGAGAGAACAGCCAATGGCGAGTCTGAACCATTCCATGGGCTTTTCACAGTAACCTCGGCAACCCGGCTAAACTGGGTTGTAGAGATTGTACAACTCCTCTCCATTCGATGGGGGCATTTGAATGCAATTCCTTTCCATTCAATGAGGTGATTCATAGTAGATCGGGTGTCTTCTTCTATTGTTTTATGGCGCTTGGCAAACAGCTTTTTGTGCATTACTGCCACCTACTGGTCCGTCTATTCATAGACATATATAAGGCTAGATGGCTTACCCGCGCTGCCGGTCAATGGAGAGCGACGTCGTCGCATGGTGGCCATCTTGCTACGGCACCACAGCTTTATATATATCTATGGGTTAAAAAAACGCTAACATTTTATTATTATGTTTGGCTCCAAATTACACCAAACTTAAACTGAAGCATCATCATCATGAGATGAATTCACGCACCTAGTTTCATGCAGTTTCATCCATTTTGCTAGGAGCTATGAGCATCTGTTGTTGGGTTAGTATTATCACATCAGATGATCATAACTCCTAGGGAAATGGATGAAACTGCATGAAACTTTGTGCCTGAATCCCTCTCATGGCATAGATGCTTCGGTATAATTTTGGTGTAATTTGGAGCCCATCAAAAATATAGTGTTTTTAGTGTTTTTTGTTTTGTTGTTGCCATATCTCGGGAACGGAATATGCTTGTAATAAACCAAACCGTTTGTAAATCCGTCAAGATTTCAGCAAGTTATGAGTATTTTTGTCTGTGCACCCTCCAACAGCTACCAGAGAACGTACCAGAAAGCCTGCCGTAGCAAGATGGCGGCGCTTCAACGACGCTGGTGACTCCGCCTTAAGCCATCTAGCCTTATATATGTCTATGCGTCTATTGCCAAAGGGAAGTTTCTTCTTCTTCTGACAGCTTTCCGGCAGACTAGATGCCTTACGGCACAAATGTATGTCACAAGTTGAAAAATTATATTAAATCATATTATATTATAGAACACATAAAATAATAATTAGATAGATAGATAGATAGATAGATAGATAGATAGATAGATAGATAGATAGATACATACATACATACATACATACATATACATACTGTTGGAGCCAAATTCTACTTTTGTCTGTTTGTGATCTGACTGTGTGTGTGTACATGCAATCCTGACATTGGACACTGGGTGGAGCATGGTATGGGAGAGAAAAGTGCATATAGGTATGCTCCCAGGTGAGGGGAATCAGGTGCTGATTGGGAAAGCACACAGTTTTCGACCGTGCTGCAGTGTTTGGTGCTGCTCCATGCCTTTCACTATTACCGTGTTTGTTCATTTTCTCCGTGTTATCAGTATTATGTGAAGTCATGAGTTTGGTTACTGGGCATCATAGCGTGACTGTTGCTGTTGGACTATGCTGTACATATGGTGAGCAATGACAAACATGCATTGCCAAATAAATGGAGGGTCGGTGAGACATCCAATTATAACAGTGAATGGACATTGATTTCTTGGACTTGAACACGCGTCTGAAACTACTCCCAATTCGCCCCTCAGTGGCTTTATTATTTTGGTTTAATTTAGCCTCTACACATACGGTCTCAGCACTCTGTCTGATTTTGGATTTTTTTTTTTTTTTTTTCCAAAATCAGACTTGACACCAGAGAGGCTGAATACCGCACTGAGTCAATGCGGTCTTAGCCTCTCTGGTGTCAACACTCTGTCTGATTTTGGATTTTTTTTTTTTTTTTTTCCAAAATCAGACTTGACACCAGAGAGGCTGAATACCGCACTGAGTCAATGCGGTCTTAGCCTCTCTGGTGTCAACACTCTTGTCTGATTTTGGATTTTTTTTTTTTTTTTTTTTCCAAAATCAGACTTGACACCAGAGAGGCTGAATACCGCACTGAGTCAATGCGGTCTTAGCCTCTCTGGTGTCAACACTCTGTCTGATTTTGGATTTTTTTTTTTTTTTTTTCCAAAATCAGACTTGACACCAGAGAGGCTGAATACCGCACTGAGTCAATGCGGTCTTAGCCTCTCTGGTCTCAACACTCTGTCTGATTTTTTTTTTTTTTTTTTTTTTTTTTTTTCCAAAATCAGACTTGACACCAGAGAGGCTGAATACCGCACTGAGTCAATGCGGTCTTAGCCTCTCTGGTCTCAACACTCTGTCTGATTTTGGATTTTTTTTTTTTTTTTCCAAAATCAGACTTGACACCAGAGAGGCTGAATACTGCACTGAGTCAATGCGGTCTTAGCCTCTCTGGTGTCAACACTCTGTCTGATTTTGGATTTTTTTTTTTTTTTTCCAAAATCAGACTTGACACCAGAGAGGCTGAATACCGCACTGAGTCAATGCGGTCTTAGCCTCTCTGGTCTCAACACTCTGTCTGATTTTGGATTTTTTTTTTCTCCAAAATCAGACTTGACACCTGTTATGTGACCAGCTCTCCTCCTCCTCCTCTTCTTCTCTCTCTCTCTCTCCCCCCTCCCTCTGGTGTTTCTGCTCTAATCACCTGAGCAGGAACACCTGGAGTTGATCAGCCCTGCAGGGTTAAATGGAGGCTGGAGTAGAGAGCAGGCAGATCTCTCTCTGACCCACACATGCTCACAGCAGCTCCTGGAGAGGAATCTCTTCTCTCCAGTGGTGACTTTTCTTTGTTACTTTCTTTGTTATTTTGGTTTAGGCTGGAGTCCCCGGTAGTGGAGTCCCCGGTAGTCCTGTTTTCGGTTTAGTTATAGGTTAACTCTTCTTGTTTTTAGGTTTATACTGGCTCCAACGGCCCAAAGGGGTTGGCCCAGGCCCTTTTTGATGAGTTTGGCCGGATCTCCAGTCTGTTTGGTTTGTATTATTTGTGACTTGAATATTTTTGGGTTTATTTAAATAAATATTCTTTACCAATTTGCAACCTTGTCTGGCGTCCTTAATATGTTTTGGTCTTCTGTTGAGCCATTTGTTGACATGATTTGAAGACCGTAACATATTATGGGGGCTCGTCCAAACTTTTTTGTGATCCATGCGTAATCCCATTGTTTCATCTTTTTAGGGAGCGCTGTTTTTCCGTGCTGGCGTTGTGCGGTTTTTGTGCTGGTGGCTCTGATTCCTTGGGCCTCGGTGCTGTAGCTGATTTTGCGGTGGGTACTGTGATTGCAAGCTGTGTCAGTAACTTTTTTTTCCATGTGTCTGGTATGACATGTGTGTGTTGCTGGGCACTTTGTTTTTTTCACTAAAGTACCTTACAGGCACGCAGTTACTTTTTGTTCACAATTTGTGTTAAAGCAATTATTTTTCCTCCACATATTGAGCGTTATGTGTGTTAACAGTGTGGAGTGTTGCTTGAACAGTTGGTAGGCTATTGGTGCGCTATTTTTTCGGCTTTAGTGCCTGTTGCTTGTTTGGCAAGCTGTTGCGCGCACGCGTGGCGGACGCCGCTCATATTGCTGCTGTGTGTGGGCAGTGATTTTCTATTTTGTGTGCTGCTATTTTTGAGCTGTGTGGAGTATCAGGCTTATTTACACCTGGTTTTTGGAGCTGACGGGGACACAATTTTTGAAGTCTAGTCCAGATAATGGGAGACTTTGATTTAGAGGAGTTTGTGGGACAACCAACACTTGGGGTTTTTCATAAGTGCAAAAAAGTTGATTTGATTGCTATCGCCGAACATTTCGGCATCACTGTTTCAAAGCAATCAAACAAGCAAGCGATCAAAACAGAGCTGTTTTCCATGTTAACTAAGAAGGAGCTTTTGCCTTGTGCGTCGCCAGAGGATAAGCAGTCTCCGGCGGGGGTGCATGGCCCAGGGGAAGCGATCCGAATTAAGGAATTAGATCTTGAGATGCGCCGTTTAGCATTGCAGGAGATGGAGATGAATTTGGAACTTCGGAGGATGGAGGAGGAAACTAAAAGTCAGCAGTTACGCGTACAGGAGCTTGAATTGCAGCGGGCTTCCTCCTCCACTACATCCGAACACCGGTCAGAATCTCGTCGATCTGATGAGTTTGATGTGAATCGCTGCATTCGCATGGTTCCTCCTTTTAGTGGGAAAGATGTGGATAAGTATTTCGTCCTGTTTGAGCGTGTTGCAGTAACATTAAAATGGCCCAAACACATCTGGCCTCTGCTTCTCCAGTGCGTGCTTACCGGTAAAGCGCAGGAGGCGTATGCATCCTTGTCTCCTGAATCAAGTCTTGACTATGAACATGTCAAGGTCGCTGTGCTTCGAGCGTATGAGTTGGTTCCTGAGGCGTATCGGCAGAAATTTCGCCGGTTCAAGAAAATGGAAAACCAAACATATGTTGAGTTTGGTCGTGAGAAAGAAGCTCTGTTTGATCGCTGGTGCCACTCTAAAAATGTAACTGATTTTGACAAACTCCGTGATCTGTTACTGCTGGAGGAGTTTAGAAACTGTTTACCAGATAAAATTGCTACTTATATCAATGAGCAGAAAGTTTCCAAACTGTCTGAGGCAGCTGTCCTTGCAGATGAGTATGTACTCACTCACAGGGAGACGTTTGAGAGGGGTCATTCCTCCTCTGAGCGTAATGTCCAGATGTCCAAATCTTCTTTTTTCCCAGCTAGGCAAAGTGGAGAGTGGGAAGGAAGGCCTAGTGGTAAAGAGGGGGTGGGGGCTAAGGACAGGCCTGTTTGCGCTTACTGTAAGAAGCGGGGTCACACCATGAGTACTTGTTTTGCCCTGGACAGTAAGAACAGAAATAAATCCTCAAAAGCAATTGTTCTGATGAAAACAGAATTCCCACCCAGAGCAGTGACAGCAGTGAAAGTTGAAACCCCGCCCAGTCTACCTGTTCCAGTGAGTGCTGATCCAGTGTTTGCTCCTTTCATCATGAAGGGGTGTGTTTCTCTGATGGATGGAGGGCCCACAATGCCTGTCACCATCTTGAGAGACACTGCAGCTTCCCAGTCAGTCATTTTGGGGAATGTATTGCCGTTCTCAGAGAAATCCTCTGTCAGGTCTGAGGCTTTAGTCCAGGGGTTTGGGATGGAGTTTGTGGGGGTTCCCCTGCATTTCATTTACCTGGATTCAGACCTAGTTAAGGGGCGCGTGAAGGTGGGGGTTCGTTCTGAGTTCCCAATAGAAGGCGTGTCTTTTATTTTGGGCAACGATTTGGCTGGGGGTAAAGTGCTTGTTAATCCTGAGGTTACGGCTGTGCCTCTGTCTGAGCATCCAGATGAGTTGGAACTCAAATTTCCAAAAGTCTTTCCTGTCTGTGCTGTGACCCGTGCGATGGCAAAAAAGCAGAAAGAGGATTTATCTGGGATGGAGGAGGAAGTGGAGTTGACTCATAGCTTCATGGCTAGTTTTGATCAGCTCACTTCACCTCCTGTTTCTCCTCCGGTTCAGAGTGCCTCTCCGGTGTCTTCTAATTCACCTCCGGTTGTTTTTCCTCCTCCTGTGAGTAAGCCAGGCTCGGACATACACATGTCACAGGAACAGCTTGTTGTTGAGCAAAAACGAGATCCGTCTCTAACCCCACTTTTTGAGGCTGTTGTTCCAGTGGATGATGTAGAGAAAATGCCCACTGGTTATTTTTTGAAAGGGGAGGTGCTCATGCGTAAATGGACACCGTTGCGCATATCCACAGAGGATGACTGGGGTATTGTGAACCAAATTGTAGTCCCACAGACCTGTCACGGGGTGACTGTGTGTGGGTGTGGGTCATCTCTCCTTCACTGCACTCTGTATGAATGCACCCATCCAATTCCGTCCCTCACCTGGTGATTAGTGTAAATGTTTCCACCTGGGGTGATTGGCGCACCTGGGGTGAGCTGTGGGTTTTCTTGGCCACACAAACTGCCATATATACAGGTGGAGAGTGGAGAGAAGACAGAGCAAACCGGCAGAGCAAACCGGCACGAGCAAGTGACAGATGGGCTTGGACGGGACGGAGACAGGACAGCCAGGGCCATGAGTGGTACGAGAGCTGGTGACGAGGCCATGAGTGGTACGAGAGCTGGTGACGAGGCGGTGCGTGGGACAGCACGGCGGACCGGATTGAGGAAAAGAGAGAGGACGCCCTGTGGAAATGGTAGAGGGGTGAACTACGCTTCACTCCTCTCTGAGCTAAGTACCTCTCTATAAATCTACAAGTTGATACACGTCATTGGAACTCATTGTGGCACTGCTGTATGTGCTTGGGACAACTAGTTATTTTTGGCTTAAATACGTTTGGTTTGCTGTGGCCTCATATTTGGAGTTGTTTTGAGTTTGGAGGAGTATTGGCCTCGTACTTTCGTTTATTTCGTTTATTTATTGAAAACATTAGTTTACTAGCTGTCCCAACACACGCGACTCTACTTCGCCTATGAGGCTGAATATTCGCCTATTGCCTCTAATTGACATGTTTGGTCGTAGGCTTTCCTGAACGCTGGACCCGCCGACAAAGGAAGCTGCCCTCCGACGATCCGGGCTGCAAAACCCCTGCTGCGGGTTGGACTGAGTTTAAAGACTTTTAGCCGGGACTCTTTTTATCTTTTTAACTGTCAAAATAAATGCCTCTTGAGAACTTTGAACCTGTGTCTGCGTGCTGGTTTGGACAGAGTGCTCCCCAGTAAAGAGGAATATTGAACAACTGAGGGGTTTCTCCCCCTGGTTACAGACCTACAGAAGTGAAATTCTGAAATTGGCTCATGATAATCCACTTGCTGGACATTTGGGGGTAAACAAAACTTTTGATCGTGTCTTGCGATGTTTTTTCTGGCCGGGGCTAAAAGGGGACGTGAGGCAACATTGTAAAACATGTCATATCTGCCAGGTCGCTGGTAAACCAAATCAAGCCATCCCTCCGTACCCGCTCTATCCAATACCAGTTGTTGGTGAGCCGTTTGAACGCGTAATTGTGGACTGTGTTGGGCCACTTCCCCGCACAAAGAGTGGTAACCAGTTCCTTTTAACAATTATGTGTTCTGCGACTCGTTTTCCTGAAGCCATTCCTTTGCGTAAGATTACTGCCCCTGTGATCGTGAAGGCTTTGGTGAATTTATTTTCAATGTTTGGGTTACCCAAAGTGATACAAACTGATCAAGGCTCAAATTTCATGTCGCGAGTTTTTGCGCAGGTTATGAAGCAACTTGATGTCACTCACAGGTCAAGCGCATACCTCCCAGAAAGTCAGGGGGCGATTGAACGCTTTCACCAGACTTTAAAGTCTATGCTTCGGGCTTACTGTCTGGAGTTTGAAAAGGACTGGGACGAGGGGGTTCACCTACTCCTTTTTGCGTCTCGTGAGGTGGTGCAGGAGTCCTTGGGCTTCAGTCCGACGGAGCTCGTGTTTGCACATACGGTGCGCGGGCCTCTTAAACTCTTGCAAGAGAAGTGGCTGGGTGACAGTGAACCGCAAAACTTGCTTGACTATGTTTGTAATTTCGCTTCAAACTTCATCGTGCTTGCGAATTGGCAAGGCAGAACATGGCTGTCGCGCAGTCCAGAATGAAGAGATGGTTTGACAAAAACGCTAAAACCAGGAGTTTTGCTCCAGGAGATAAGGTTTTGGTGTTGTTGCCCATACTTGGTTCTGCACTGCAGGCAGTTACACTGGTCCTTATCTTGTCAAAGAGAATATTAATGACCGAGACTACATTATTGCCACTCCGGAGCGCAGGCGGCGAAAGAGGCTATGTCATATTAACATGCTGAAACCTTATCTGGACAGGGAGGCTGACCTGTCATGTCCTGTCGGGGCTGAGGAGCTGTCCAGTGCTGAAAGTCAAAAGACCGGGGTGGTTCTGGCGCTGTCCAGCGCGGAACGTCCTGAATCCCAGGCTGATTCACTGTTGCCTGATGTCGAAACCGATGACGTGGCTGGTTTGTCCAGTGCTGTTGTTCATGGACGACTGAAAAATTCCGAAAGGTTGACTAAACTTGATAACTGTTTTGCACATTTGATTCCATGTCAGCGCGAGGATGTGGTCAGTCTAATTGAATCTCATTTGTCTCTGTTTTCAGACGTGCCGAGCCAAACCCATGTATTACAACATGACATTGATGTGGGGGATTCACCGCCGATAAAACAACATGCGTATAGGGTGAATCCTGATAAACGTGTCCGTCTGCAGAAGCAGGTGAATTATATGCTGGAGAACGGCATAGCCGTACCGAGCTTGAGTTCTTGGAGTTCACCGTGCCTCTTAGCTGACAAAGCTGATGGCTCAGACCGATTTTGCACCGATTTTCGTAAAGTAAATGGAGTCACAAAGCCTGATTGTTTTCCACTTCCCCGGGTCGAGGATTGTGTAGACCATGTCGGCAGTGCCAGTTATGTCACAAAACTGGACATGTTAAAAGGATATTGGCAGGTGCCGCTCACTCCCCGGGCAAAAGAGATTTGTGCATTTGTGACTCCTGATGCTTTCCTTGAGTATACGGTAATGCCTTTTGGCGTGCGTAATGCCCCCGCTACATTTCAACGCTTGGTCAACACAGTCTTGTCAGGGTTGCCAGGCTGTGAAGCTTATCTGGACGACATTGTGGTTTTTTCCACATCTTGGGATGACCACATTCAGCAGCTTCATGCTGTGTTTGGGAGGCTGCGCGACGCCAATCTCACACTTAACCTTGCAAAGTGTGAGTTTGGTCAGGCTACTGTGACGTACTTGGGCAAAATTGTGGGTCGAGGCCAAGTTAAACCGGTGTACTCCAAGGTTGAGGCTGTTGTGTCGTTCCCTGCTCCTGTTTCTAGACGCAGTCTGATGCGTTTTTTGGGCATGGCAGGCTACTACAGGGGTTTTTGTAAAAACTTTTCGACCGTAGCGGCTCCGCTCACTGATATGTTAAGCCCAAAGGTGCGTTATCAATGGTCTCCATCTTGTCAGTCTTCATTTGAGAGTGTGAAGGCTTTGCTGATAAATGCACCTATGCTTGCGGCGCCTGTGTTTGAGCGGCCGTTTAAACTTGCTGTTGATGCAAGTGATGTAGGAGCCGGTGCTGTCCTCCTGCAAGATGGAGATGATGGCGTGGAGCACCCGGTTTCGTACTACTCCAAGAAATTTAACCGGCATCAACGGGGGTACGCTGTATCAGACTTGACACCAGAGAGGCTGAATACCGCACTGAGTCAATGCGGTCTTAGCCTCTCTGGTGTCAGCACTCTGTCTGATTTTGGATTTTTTTTTTTTCAGACAGAGTGTTGACACCAGAGAGGCTAAGACCGCATTGACTCAGTGCGGTATTCAGCCTCTCTGGTGTCAAGTCTGATTTTGGAAAAAAAAAAAAAAAAAAAATCAAAATCAGACAGAGTGTTGACACCAGAGAGGCTAAGACCGCATTGACTCAGTGCGGTATTCAGCCTCTCTGGTGTCAAGTCTGATTTTGGAAAAAAAAAAAAAAAAATACAAAATCAGACAGTGTTGACACCAGAGAGGCTAAGACCGCATTGACTCAGTGCAGTATTCAGCCTCTCTGGTGTCAAGTCTGATTTTGGAGAAGAAAAAAAAAAAATCCAAAATCAGACAGAGTGTTGACACCAGAGAGGCTAAGACCGCATTGACTCAGTGCGGTATTCAGCCTCTCTGGTGTCAAGTCTGATTTTGGAAAAAAAAAAAAAAAATCCAAAATCAGACAGAGTGTTGAGACCAGAGAGGCTAAGACCGCATTGACTCAGTGCGGTATTCAGCCTCTCTGGTGTCAAGTCTGATTTTGGAAAAAAAAAAAAAAAAATCAAAAATCAGACAGTGTTGACACCAGAGAGGCTAAGACCGCATTGACTCAGTGCAGTATTCAGCCTCTCTGGTGTCAAGTCTGATTTTGGAGAAGAAAAAAAAAATCCAAAATCAGACAGAGTGTTGACACCAGAGAGGCTAATACCGCATTGACTCAGTGCGGTATTCAGCCTCTCTGGTGTCAAGTCTGATTTTGGAAAAAAAAAAAAAAAATCCAAAATCAGACAGTGTTGACACCACAGAGGCTAAGACCGCATTGACTCAGTGCAGTATTCAGCCTCTCTGGTGTCAAGTCTGATTTTGGAGAAGAAAAAAAAAATCCAAAATCAGACAGAGTGTTGACACCAGAGAGGCTAAGACCGCATTGACTCAGTGCGGTATTCAGCCTCTCTGGTGTCAAGTCTGATTTTGGAAAAAAAAAAAAAAAAAAAAAATCCAAAATCAGACAGTGTTGACACCAGAGAGGCTAATACCGCATTGACTCAGTGCGGTATTCAGCCTCTCTGGTGTCAAGTCTGATTTTGGAAAAAAAAAAAAAAAAAATCCAAAATCAGACAGAGTGTTGACACCAGAGAGGCTAAGACCGGATTGACTCAGTGCGGTATTCAGCCTCTCTGGTGTCAAGTCTGATTTTGGAGAAAGAAAAAAAAATCCAAAATCAGACAGAGTGTTGAGACCAGAGAGGCTAATACCGCATTGACTCAGTGCGGTATTCAGCCTCTCTGGTGTCAAGTCTGATTTTGGAGAAGAAAAAAAAAATCCAAAATCAGACAGAGTGTTGAGACCAGAGAGGCTAATACCGCATTGACTCAGTGCGGTATTCAGCCTCTCTGGTGTCAAGTCTGATTTTGGAGAAGAAAAAAAAAATCCAAAATCAGACAGAGTGTTGACACCAGAGAGGCTAAGACCGCATTGACTCAGTGCGGTATTCAGCCTCTCTGGTGTCAAGTCTGATTTTGGAGAAGAAAAAAAAAATCCAAAATCAGACAGAGTGTTGACACCAGAGAGGCTAAGACCGCATTGACTCAGTGCGGTATTCAGCCTCTCTGGTGTCAAGTCTGATTTTGAAAAAAAAAAAAAAAAAAAAAAAATCAAAATCAGACAGTGTTGACACCAGAGAGGCTAAGACCGCATTGACTCAGTGCGGTATTCAGCCTCTCTGGTGTCAAGTCTGATTTTGGAAAAAAAAAAAAAATCAAAAATCAGACAGTGTTGACACCAGAGAGGCTAAGACCGCATTGACTCAGTGCAGTATTCAGCCTCTCTGGTGTCAAGTCTGATTTTGGAGAAGAAAAAAAAAATCCAAAATCAGACAGAGTGTTGAGACCAGAGAGGCTAATACCGCATTGACTCAGTGCGGTATTCAGCCTCTCTGGTGTCAAGTCTGATTTTGGAAAAAAAAAAAAAAAAAATCCAAAATCAGACAGAGTGTTGACACCAGAGAGGCTAAGACCGGATTGACTCAGTGCGGTATTCAGCCTCTCTGGTGTCAAGTCTGATTTTGGAGAAGAAAAAAAAAAATCAAAAATCAGACAGTGTTGACACCAGAGAGGCTGAATACCGCACTGAGTCAATGCGGTCTTAGCCTCTCTGGTGTCAACACTCTGTCTGATTTTGATTTTGATTTTTTTTTTTCCAAAATCAGACTTGACACCAGAGAGGCTGAATACCGCACTGAGTCAATGCGGTCTTAGCCTCTCTGGTGTCAACACTCTGTCTGATTTTGATTTTTTTTTTTTTTTTTTTTTTTCAAAATCAGACTTGACACCAGAGAGGCTGAATACCGCACTGAGTCAATGCGGTCTTAGCCTCTCTGGTGTCAACACTCTGTCTGATTTTGGATTTTTTTTTTCTTCTCCAAAATCAGACTTGACACCAGAGAGGCTGAATACCGCACTGAGTCAATGCGGTCTTAGCCTCTCTGGTGTCAACACTCTGTCTGATTTTGGATTTTTTTTTTCTTCTCCAAAATCAGACTTGACACCAGAGAGGCTGAATACCGCACTGAGTCAATGCGGTATTAGCCTCTCTGGTCTCAACACTCTGTCTGATTTTGGATTTTTTTTTCTTTCTCCAAAATCAGACTTGACACCAGAGAGGCTGAATACCGCACTGAGTCAATCCGGTCTTAGCCTCTCTGGTGTCAACACTCTGTCTGATTTTGGATTTTTTTTTTTTTTTTTTCCAAAATCAGACTTGACACCAGAGAGGCTGAATACCGCACTGAGTCAATCCGGTCTTAGCCTCTCTGGTGTCAACACTCTGTCTGATTTTGGATTTTTTTTTTTTTTTTTTCCAAAATCAGACTTGACACCAGAGAGGCTGAATACCGCACTGAGTCAATGCGGTATTAGCCTCTCTGGTCTCAACACTCTGTCTGATTTTGGATTTTTTTTTTCTTCTCCAAAATCAGACTTGACACCAGAGAGGCTGAATACTGCACTGAGTCAATGCGGTCTTAGCCTCTCTGGTGTCAACACTGTCTGATTTTTGATTTTTTTTTTTTTTTCCAAAATCAGACTTGACACCAGAGAGGCTGAATACCGCACTGAGTCAATGCGGTCTTAGCCTCTCTGGTGTCAACACTCTGTCTGATTTTTTTTTTTTTTTTTTTTTTTTTTTTCAAAATCAGACTTGACACCAGAGAGGCTGAATACCGCACTGAGTCAATGCGGTCTTAGCCTCTCTGGTGTCAACACTCTGTCTGATTTTGGATTTTTTTTTTCTTCTCCAAAATCAGACTTGACACCAGAGAGGCTGAATACCGCACTGAGTCAATGCGGTCTTAGCCTCTCTGGTGTCAACACTCTGTCTGATTTTGGATTTTTTTTTTCTTCTCCAAAATCAGACTTGACACCAGAGAGGCTGAATACCGCACTGAGTCAATGCGGTATTAGCCTCTCTGGTCTCAACACTCTGTCTGATTTTGGATTTTTTTTTCCTTCTCCAAAATCAGACTTGACACCAGAGAGGCTGAATACCGCACTGAGTCAATGCGGTATTAGCCTCTCTGGTCTCAACACTCTGTCTGATTTTGGATTTTTTTTTCTTTCTCCAAAATCAGACTTGACACCAGAGAGGCTGAATACCGCACTGAGTCAATCCGGTCTTAGCCTCTCTGGTGTCAACACTCTGTCTGATTTTGGATTTTTTTTTTTTTTTTTTCCAAAATCAGACTTGACACCAGAGAGGCTGAATACCGCACTGAGTCAATGCGGTATTAGCCTCTCTGGTGTCAACACTCTGTCTGATTTTGGATTTTTTTTTTTTTTTTTTTTTTCCAAAATCAGACTTGACACCAGAGAGGCTGAATACCGCACTGAGTCAATGCGGTCTTAGCCTCTCTGGTGTCAACACTCTGTCTGATTTTGGATTTTTTTTTTCTTCTCCAAAATCAGACTTGACACCAGAGAGGCTGAATACTGCACTGAGTCAATGCGGTCTTAGCCTCTCTGGTGTCAACACTCTGTCTGATTTTGGATTTTTTTTTTCTTCTCCAAAATCAGACTTGACACCAGAGAGGCTGAATACTGCACTGAGTCAATGCGGTCTTAGCCTCTGTGGTGTCAACACTGTCTGATTTTGGATTTTTTTTTTTTTTTTCCAAAATCAGACTTGACACCAGAGAGGCTGAATACCGCACTGAGTCAATGCGGTATTAGCCTCTCTGGTGTCAACACTCTGTCTGATTTTGGATTTTTTTTTTCTTCTCCAAAATCAGACTTGACACCAGAGAGGCTGAATACTGCACTGAGTCAATGCGGTCTTAGCCTCTCTGGTGTCAACACTGTCTGATTTTTGATTTTTTTTTTTTTTTTTTCCAAAATCAGACTTGACACCAGAGAGGCTGAATACCGCACTGAGTCAATGCGGTATTAGCCTCTCTGGTCTCAACACTCTGTCTGATTTTGGATTTTTTTTTTCTTCTCCAAAATCAGACTTGACACCAGAGAGGCTGAATACCGCACTGAGTCAATGCGGTCTTAGCCTCTCTGGTGTCAACACTCTGTCTGATTTTGGATTTTTTTTTTTCTTCTCCAAAATCAGACTTGACACCAGAGAGGTTAAGACCGCATTGACTCAGTGCGGTATTCAGCCTCTCTGGTGTCAAGTCTGATTTTGGAGAAGAAAAAAAAAATCCAAAATCAGACAGAGTGTTGAGACCAGAGAGGCTAATACCGCATTGACTCAGTGCGGTATTCAGCCTCTCTGGTGTCAAGTCTGATTTTGGAGAAGAAAAAAAAAATCCAAAATCAGACAGAGTGTTGACACCAGAGAGGCTAAGACCGCATTGACTCAGTGCGGTATTCAGCCTCTCTGGTGTCAACACTGTCTGATTTTTGATTTTTTTTTTTTTTTCCAAAATCAGACTTGACACCAGAGAGGCTGAATACCGCACTGAGTCAATGCGGTCTTAGCCTCTCTGGTGTCAACACTCTGTCTGATTTTGATTTTTTTTTTTTTTTTTTTTTTTTCAAAATCAGACTTGACACCAGAGAGGCTGAATACCGCACTGAGTCAATGCGGTCTTAGCCTCTCTGGTGTCAACACTCTGTCTGATTTTGGATTTTTTTTTTTCTTCTCCAAAATCAGACTTGACACCAGAGAGGCTGAATACCGCACTGAGTCAATGCGGTCTTAGCCTCTCTGGTGTCAACACTCTGTCTGATTTTGGATTTTTTTTTTCTTCTCCAAAATCAGACTTGACACCAGAGAGGCTGAATACCGCACTGAGTCAATGCGGTATTAGCCTCTCTGGTCTCAACACTCTGTCTGATTTTGGATTTTTTTTTCTTTCTCCAAAATCAGACTTGACACCAGAGAGGCTGAATACCGCACTGAGTCAATCCGGTCTTAGCCTCTCTGGTGTCAACACTCTGTCTGATTTTGGATTTTTTTTTTTTTTTTTCCAAAATCAGACTTGACACCAGAGAGGCTGAATACCGCACTGAGTCAATGCGGTATTAGCCTCTCTGGTCTCAACACTCTGTCTGATTTTGGATTTTTTTTTTCTTCTCCAAAATCAGACTTGACACCAGAGAGGCTGAATACTGCACTGAGTCAATGCGGTCTTAGCCTCTCTGGTGTCAACACTGTCTGATTTTTGATTTTTTTTTTTTTTTCCAAAATCAGACTTGACACCAGAGAGGCTGAATACCGCACTGAGTCAATGCGGTCTTAGCCTCTCTGGTGTCAACACTCTGTCTGATTTTGATTTTTTTTTTTTTTTTTTTTTTTTTCAAAATCAGACTTGACACCAGAGAGGCTGAATACCGCACTGAGTCAATGCGGTCTTAGCCTCTCTGGTGTCAACACTCTGTCTGATTTTGGATTTTTTTTTTTCTTCTCCAAAATCAGACTTAACACCAGAGAGGCTGAATACTGCACTGAGTCAATGCGGTCTTAGCCTCTCTGGTGTCAACACTGTCTGATTTTGGATTTTTTTTTTCTTCTCCAAAATCAGACTTGACACCAGAGAGGCTGAATACCGCACTGAGTCAATGCGGTATTAGCCTCTCTGGTCTCAACACTCTGTCTGATTTTGGATTTTTTTTTTCTTCTCCAAAATCAGACTTGACACCAGAGAGGCTGAATACCGCACTGAGTCAATGCGGTATTAGCCTCTCTGGTCTCAACACTCTGTCTGATTTTGATTTTTTTTTTTTTTTTTTTTTTTTTCAAAATCAGACTTGACACCAGAGAGGCTGAATACCGCACTGAGTCAATACGGTATTAGCCTCTCTGGTCTCAACACTCTGTCTGATTTTGGATTTTTTTTTTCTTCTCCAAAATCAGACTTGACACCAGAGAGGCTGAATACTGCACTGAGTCAATGCGGTCTTAGCCTCTCTGGTGTCAACACTGTCTGATTTTTGATTTTTTTTTTTTTTCCAAAATCAGACTTGACACCAGAGAGGCTGAATACCGCACTGAGTCAATGCGGTCTTAGCCTCTCTGGTGTCAACACTCTGTCTGATTTTGATTTTTTTTTTTTTTTTTTTTTTTTCAAAATCAGACTTGACACCAGAGAGGCTGAATACCGCACTGAGTCAATGCGGTCTTAGCCTCTCTGGTGTCAACACTCTGTCTGATTTTGGATTTTTTTTTTTCTTCTCCAAAATCAGACTTGACACCAGAGAGGCTGAATACCGCACTGAGTCAATGCGGTCTTAGCCTCTCTGGTGTCAACACTCTGTCTGATTTTTGGATTTTTTTTTTCTTCTCCAAAATCAGACTTGACACCAGAGAGGCTGAATACTGCACTGAGTCAATGCGGTCTTAGCCTCTGTGGTGTCAACACTGTCTGATTTTGGATTTTTTTTTTTTTTTTCCAAAATCAGACTTGACACCAGAGAGGCTGAATACCGCACTGAGTCAATGCGGTATTAGCCTCTCTGGTGTCAACACTCTGTCTGATTTTGGATTTTTTTTTTCTTCTCCAAAATCAGACTTGACACCAGAGAGGCTGAATACTGCACTGAGTCAATGCGGTCTTAGCCTCTCTGGTGTCAACACTGTCTGATTTTTGATTTTTTTTTTTTTTTTTTCCAAAATCAGACTTGACACCAGAGAGGCTGAATACCGCACTGAGTCAATGCGGTATTAGCCTCTCTGGTCTCAACACTCTGTCTGATTTTGGATTTTTTTTTTCTTCTCCAAAATCAGACTTGACACCAGAGAGGCTGAATACCGCACTGAGTCAATGCGGTCTTAGCCTCTCTGGTGTCAACACTCTGTCTGATTTTGGATTTTTTTTTTTCTTCTCCAAAATCAGACTTGACACCAGAGAGGTTAAGACCGCATTGACTCAGTGCGGTATTCAGCCTCTCTGGTGTCAAGTCTGATTTTGGAGAAGAAAAAAAAAATCCAAAATCAGACAGAGTGTTGAGACCAGAGAGGCTAATACCGCATTGACTCAGTGCGGTATTCAGCCTCTCTGGTGTCAAGTCTGATTTTGGAGAAGAAAAAAAAAATCCAAAATCAGACAGAGTGTTGACACCAGAGAGGCTAAGACCGCATTGACTCAGTGCGGTATTCAGCCTCTCTGGTGTCAACACTGTCTGATTTTTGATTTTTTTTTTTTTTTCCAAAATCAGACTTGACACCAGAGAGGCTGAATACCGCACTGAGTCAATGCGGTCTTAGCCTCTCTGGTGTCAACACTCTGTCTGATTTTGATTTTTTTTTTTTTTTTTTTTTTTTCAAAATCAGACTTGACACCAGAGAGGCTGAATACCGCACTGAGTCAATGCGGTCTTAGCCTCTCTGGTGTCAACACTCTGTCTGATTTTGGATTTTTTTTTTTCTTCTCCAAAATCAGACTTGACACCAGAGAGGCTGAATACCGCACTGAGTCAATGCGGTCTTAGCCTCTCTGGTGTCAACACTCTGTCTGATTTTGGATTTTTTTTTTCTTCTCCAAAATCAGACTTGACACCAGAGAGGCTGAATACCGCACTGAGTCAATGCGGTATTAGCCTCTCTGGTCTCAACACTCTGTCTGATTTTGGATTTTTTTTTCTTTCTCCAAAATCAGACTTGACACCAGAGAGGCTGAATACCGCACTGAGTCAATCCGGTCTTAGCCTCTCTGGTGTCAACACTCTGTCTGATTTTGGATTTTTTTTTTTTTTTTTCCAAAATCAGACTTGACACCAGAGAGGCTGAATACCGCACTGAGTCAATGCGGTATTAGCCTCTCTGGTCTCAACACTCTGTCTGATTTTGGATTTTTTTTTTCTTCTCCAAAATCAGACTTGACACCAGAGAGGCTGAATACTGCACTGAGTCAATGCGGTCTTAGCCTCTCTGGTGTCAACACTGTCTGATTTTTGATTTTTTTTTTTTTTTCCAAAATCAGACTTGACACCAGAGAGGCTGAATACCGCACTGAGTCAATGCGGTCTTAGCCTCTCTGGTGTCAACACTCTGTCTGATTTTGATTTTTTTTTTTTTTTTTTTTTTTTTCAAAATCAGACTTGACACCAGAGAGGCTGAATACCGCACTGAGTCAATGCGGTCTTAGCCTCTCTGGTGTCAACACTCTGTCTGATTTTGGATTTTTTTTTTTCTTCTCCAAAATCAGACTTGACACCAGAGAGGCTGAATACTGCACTGAGTCAATGCGGTCTTAGCCTCTCTGGTGTCAACACTGTCTGATTTTGGATTTTTTTTTTCTTCTCCAAAATCAGACTTGACACCAGAGAGGCTGAATACCGCACTGAGTCAATGCGGTATTAGCCTCTCTGGTCTCAACACTCTGTCTGATTTTGGATTTTTTTTTTCTTCTCCAAAATCAGACTTGACACCAGAGAGGCTGAATACCGCACTGAGTCAATGCGGTATTAGCCTCTCTGGTCTCAACACTCTGTCTGATTTTGATTTTTTTTTTTTTTTTTTTTTTTTTCAAAATCAGACTTGACACCAGAGAGGCTGAATACCGCACTGAGTCAATACGGTATTAGCCTCTCTGGTCTCAACACTCTGTCTGATTTTGGATTTTTTTTTTCTTCTCCAAAATCAGACTTGACACCAGAGAGGCTGAATACTGCACTGAGTCAATGCGGTCTTAGCCTCTCTGGTGTCAACACTGTCTGATTTTTGATTTTTTTTTTTTTTCCAAAATCAGACTTGACACCAGAGAGGCTGAATACCGCACTGAGTCAATGCGGTCTTAGCCTCTCTGGTGTCAACACTCTGTCTGATTTTGATTTTTTTTTTTTTTTTTTTTTTTTCAAAATCAGACTTGACACCAGAGAGGCTGAATACCGCACTGAGTCAATGCGGTCTTAGCCTCTCTGGTGTCAACACTCTGTCTGATTTTGGATTTTTTTTTTTCTTCTCCAAAATCAGACTTGACACCAGAGAGGCTGAATACCGCACTGAGTCAATGCGGTCTTAGCCTCTCTGGTGTCAACACTCTGTCTGATTTTGGATTTTTTTTTTCTTCTCCAAAATCAGACTTGACACCAGAGAGGCTGAATACCGCACTGAGTCAATGCGGTATTAGCCTCTCTGGTCTCAACACTCTGTCTGATTTTGGATTTTTTTTTTCTTCTCCAAAATCAGACTTGACACCAGAGAGGCTGAATACCGCACTGAGTCAATGCGGTATTAGCCTCTCTGGTCTCAACACTCTGTCTGATTTTGGATTTTTTTTTCTTTCTCCAAAATCAGACTTGACACCAGAGAGGCTGAATACCGCACTGAGTCAATCCGGTCTTAGCCTCTCTGGTGTCAACACTCTGTCTGATTTTGGATTTTTTTTTTTTTTTTTTCCAAAATCAGACTTGACACCAGAGAGGCTGAATACCGCACTGAGTCAATGCGGTATTAGCCTCTCTGGTGTCAACACTCTGTCTGATTTTGGATTTTTTTTTTTTTTTTTTTTTCCAAAATCAGACTTGACACCAGAGAGGCTGAATACCGCACTGAGTCAATGCGGTATTAGCCTCTCTGGTCTCAACACTCTGTCTGATTTTGGATTTTTTTTTTTCTTCTCCAAAATCAGACTTGACACCAGAGAGGCTGAATACTGCACTGAGTCAATGCGGTCTTAGCCTCTCTGGTGTCAACACTGTCTGATTTTGGATTTTCTTTTTTTTTTTTCCAAAATCAGACTTGACACCAGAGAGGCTGAATACCGCACTGAGTCAATGCGGTCTTAGCCTCTCTGGTGTCAACACTGTCTGATTTTGGATTTTCTTTTTTTTTTTTCCAAAATCAGACTTGACACCAGAGAGGCTGAATACCGCACTGAGTCAATGCGGTATTAGCCTCTCTGGTGTCAACACTCTGTCTGATTTTGGATTTTTTTTTCTTCTCCAAAATCAGACTTGACACCAGAGAGGCTGAATACTGCACTGAGTCAATGCGGTCTTAGCCTCTCTGGTGTCAACACTGTCTGATTTTTTTTTTTTTTTTTTTTTTTTCCAAAATCAGACTTGACACCAGAGAGGCTGAATACCGCACTGAGTCAATGCGGTCTTAGCCTCTCTGGTGTCAACACTCTGTCTGATTTTGGATTTTTTTTTTTTTTTTTTTTCCAAAATCAGACTTGACACCAGAGAGGCTGAATACCGCACTGAGTCAATGCGGTCTTAGCCTCTCTGGTCTCAACACTCTGTCTGATTTTGTATTTTTTTTTTTTTTTCCAAAATCAGACTTGACACCAGAGAGGCTGAATACCGCACTGAGTCAATGCGGTCTTAGCCTCTCTGGTGTCAACACTCTGTCTGATTTTGATTTTTTTTTTTTTTTTTCCAAAATCAGACTTGACACCAGAGAGGCTGAATACCGCACTGAGTCAATGCGGTCTTAGCCTCTCTGGTGTCAACACTCTGTCTGATTTTGATTTTTTTTTTTTTTTTTTCCAAAATCAGACTTGACACCAGAGAGGCTGAATACCGCACTGAGTCAATGCGGTCTTAGCCTCTCTGGTGTCAACACTCTGTCTGATTTTGGATTTTTTTTTTTTTTTTTTCCAAAATCAGACTTGACACCAGAGAGGCTGAATACCGCACTGAGTCAATGCGGTCTTAGCCTCTCTGGTCTCAACACTCTGTCTGATTTTGGATTTTTTTTTTTTTTTCCAAAATCAGACTTGACACCAGAGAGGCTGAATACCGCACTGAGTCAATGCGGTCTTAGCCTCTCTGGTGTCAACACTCTGTCTGATTTTGGATTTTTTTTTTTCTTCTCCAAAATCAGACTTGACACCAGAGAGGCTGAATACCGCACTGAGTCAATGCGGTCTTAGCCTCTCTGGTGTCAACACTCTGTCTGATTTTGGATTTTTTTTTTTTTTTTTCCAAAATCAGACTTGACACCAGAGAGGCTGAATACCGCACTGAGTCAATGCAGTCTTAGCCTCTCTGGTCTCAACACTCTGTCTGATTTTGGATTTTTTTTTTTTTTTCCAAAATCAGACTTGACACCAGAGAGGCTGAATACCGCACTGAGTCAATGCGGTATTAGCCTCTCTGGTGTCAACACTCTGTCTGATTTTGGATTTTTTTTTCTTCTCCAAAATCAGACTTGACACCAGAGAGGCTGAATACTGCACTGAGTCAATGCGGTCTTAGCCTCTCTGGTGTCAACACTGTCTGATTTTTTTTTTTTTTTTTTTTTTTTTCCAAAATCAGACTTGACACCAGAGAGGCTGAATACCGCACTGAGTCAATGCGGTCTTAGCCTCTCTGGTGTCAACACTCTGTCTGATTTTGGATTTTTTTTTTTTTTTTTTTCCAAAATCAGACTTGACACCAGAGAGGCTGAATACCGCACTGAGTCAATCCGGTCTTAGCCTCTCTGGTGTCAACACTCTGTCTGATTTTGGATTTTTTTTTTTTTTTTTTTTCCAAAATCAGACTTGACACCAGAGAGGCTGAATACCGCACTGAGTCAATGCGGTCTTAGCCTCTCTGGTCTCAACACTCTGTCTGATTTTGGATTTTTTTTTTTCTTCTCCAAAATCAGACTTGACACCAGAGAGGCTGAATACTGCACTGAGTCAATGCGGTCTTAGCCTCTCTGGTGTCAACACTGTCTGATTTTGTATTTTTTTTTTTTTTTCCAAAATCAGACTTGACACCAGAGAGGCTGAATACCGCACTGAGTCAATGCGGTCTTAGCCTCTCTGGTGTCAACACTCTGTCTGATTTTGATTTTTTTTTTTTTTTTTTCCAAAATCAGACTTGACACCAGAGAGGCTGAATACCGCACTGAGTCAATGCGGTCTTAGCCTCTCTGGTGTCAACACTCTGTCTGATTTTGATTTTTTTTTTTTTTTTTTTTTTTCCAAAATCAGACTTGACACCAGAGAGGCTGAATACCGCACTGAGTCAATGCGGTCTTAGCCTCTCTGGTGTCAACACTCTGTCTGATTTTGGATTTTTTTTCTTCTTCTCCAAAATCAGACTTGACACCAGAGAGGCTGAATACCGCACTGAGTCAATGCGGTATTAGCCTCTCTGGTCTCAACACTGTCTGATTTTTGATTTTTTTTTTTTTTCCCAAAATCAGACTTGACACCAGAGAGGCTGAATACCGCACTGAGTCAATGCGGTATTCAGCCTCTCTGGTGTCAAGTCTGATTTTGGAAAAAAAAAAAAGAAAATCCAAAATCAGACAGAGTGTTGACACACTAGAGATGCTAAGACCGCATTGACTCAGTGCGGTATTCAGCCTCTCTGGTGTCAAGTCTGATTTTGGAGAAGAAAAAAAAAATCCAAAATCAGACAGAGTGTTGACACCAGAGAGGCTAAGACCGCATTGACTCAGTGCGGTATTCAGCCTCTCTGGTGTCAAGTCTGATTTTGGAAAAAAAAAAAAATCCAAAATCAGACAGAGTGTTGAGACCAGAGAGGCTAAGACCGGATTGACTCAGTGCGGTATTCAGCCTCTCTGGTGTCAAGTCTGATTTTGGAGAAAGAAAAAAAAAATCCAAAATCAGACAGAGTGTTGAGACCAGAGAGGCTAATACCGCATTGACTCAGTGCGGTATTCAGCCTCTCTGGTGTCAAGTCTGATTTTGGAAAAAAAAATCCAAAATCCAAAATCAGACAGAGTGTTGACACCAGAGAGGCTAAGACCGCATTGACTCAGTGCGGTATTCAGCCTCTCTGGTGTCAAGTCTGATTTTGGAAAAAAAAAAAAAAATCCAAAATCAGACAGAGTGTTGAGACCAGAGAGGCTAAGACCGCATTGACTCAGTGCAGTATTCAGCCTCTCTGGTGTCAAGTCTGATTTTGGAGAAGAAAAAAAAAATCCAAAATCAGACAGAGTGTTGACACCAGAGAGGCTAATACCGCATTGACTCAGTGCGGTATTCAGCCTCTCTGGTGTCAAGTCTGATTTTGGAAAAAAAAAAAAAAAAATCCAAAATCAGACAGAGTGTTGAGACCAGAGAGGCTAAGACTGCATTGACTCAGTGCGGTATTCAGCCTCTCTGGTGTCAAGTCTGATTTTGGAAAAAAAAAAAAGAAAATCCAAAATCAGACAGAGTGTTGACATCAGAGAGGCTAAGACCGCATTGACTCAGTGCGGTATTCAGCCTCTCTGGTGTCAAGTCTGATTTTGGAAAAAAAAAAAAAAAAAATCAAAATCAGACAGAGTGTTGACACCAGAGAGGCTAAGACCGCATTGACTCAGTGCGGTATTCAGCCTCTCTGGTGTCAAGTCTGATTTTGGAAAAAAAAAAAAAAAATCAAAAATCAGACAGTGTTGACACCAGAGAGGCTAAGACCGCATTGACTCAGTGCAGTATTCAGCCTCTCTGGTGTCAAGTCTGATTTTGGAGAAGAAAAAAAAAATCCAAAATCAGACAGAGTGTTGACACCAGAGAGGCTAAGACCGCATTGACTCAGTGCGGTATTCAGCCTCTCTGGTGTCAAGTCTGATTTTGGAAAAAAAAAAAAAAAAAATCCAAAATCAGACAGAGTGTTGACACCAGAGAGGCTAAGACCGCATTGACTCAGTGCGGTATTCAGCCTCTCTGGTGTCAAGTCTGATTTTGGAAAAAAAAAAAAAAAAAAATCCAAAATCAGACAGAGTGTTGACACCAGAGAGGCTAAGACCGGATTGACTCAGTGCGGTATTCAGCCTCTCTGGTGTCAAGTCTGATTTTGGAAAAAAAAAAAAAAAATCAAAAATCAGACAGTGTTGACACCAGAGAGGCTAAGACCGCATTGACTCAGTGCGGTATTCAGCCTCTCTGGTGTCAAGTCTGATTTTGGAAAAAAAAAAAAAAAAAATCCAAAATCAGACAGAGTGTTGAGACCAGAGAGGCTAAGACTGCATTGACTCAGTGCGGTATTCAGCCTCTCTGGTGTCAAGTCTGATTTTGGAAAAAAAAAAAAAAAAATCCAAAATCAGACAGAGTGTTGACACCAGAGAGGTTAAGACCGCATTGACTCAGTGCGGTATTCAGCCTCTCTGGTGTCAAGTCTGATTTTGGAGAAGAAAAAAAAAATCCAAAATCAGACAGAGTGTTGAGACCAGAGAGGCTAATACCGCATTGACTCAGTGCGGTATTCAGCCTCTCTGGTGTCAAGTCTGATTTTGGAAAAAAAAAAAAAAATCCAAAATCAGACAGTGTTGACACCACAGAGGCTAAGACCGCATTGACTCAGTGCAGTATTCAGCCTCTCTGGTGTCAAGTCTGATTTTGGAGAAGAAAAAAAAAATCCAAAATCAGACAGAGTGTTGAGACCAGAGAGGCTAATACCGCATTGACTCAGTGCGGTATTCAGCCTCTCTGGTGTCAAGTCTGATTTTGGAAAAAAAAAAAAAAAAAAAATCCAAAATCAGACAGAGTGTTGACACCAGAGAGGCTAAGACCGGATTGACTCAGTGCGGTATTCAGCCTCTCTGGTGTCAAGTCTGATTTTGGAAAAAAAAAAAAAAAATCAAAAATCAGACAGTGTTGACACCAGAGAGGCTAAGACCGCATTGACTCAGTGCGGTATTCAGCCTCTCTGGTGTCAAGTCTGATTTTGGAAAAAAAAAAAAAAAATCCAAAATCAGACAGTGTTGACACCAGAGAGGCTGAATACCGCACTGAGTCAATGCGGTCTTAGCCTCTCTGGTGTCAACACTCTGTCTGATTTTGGATTTTTTTTTTCTTCTCCAAAATCAGACTTGACACCAGAGAGGCTGAATACCGCACTGAGTCAATGCGGTATTAGCCTCTCTGGTCTCAACACTCTGTCTGATTTTGGATTTTTTTTTTCTTCTCCAAAATCAGACTTGACACCAGAGAGGCTGAATACCGCACTGAGTCAATGCGGTCTTAACCTCTCTGGTGTCAACACTCTGTCTGATTTTGGATTTTTTTTTTTTTTTTTCCAAAATCAGACTTGACACCAGAGAGGCTGAATACCGCACTGAGTCAATGCAGTCTTAGCCTCTCTGGTCTCAACACTCTGTCTGATTTTGGATTTTTTTTTTTTTTTTTTCCAAAATCAGACTTGACACCAGAGAGGCTGAATACCGCACTGAGTCAATGCGGTCTTAGCCTCTCTGGTGTCAACACTGTCTGATTTTTGATTTTTTTTTTTTTTTTCCAAAATCAGACTTGACACCAGAGAGGCTGAATACCGCACTGAGTCAATCCGGTCTTAGCCTCTCTGGTGTCAACACTCTGTCTGATTTTGGATTTTTTTTTTTTTTTTTTTCCAAAATCAGACTTGACACCAGAGAGGCTGAATACCGCACTGAGTCAATGCGGTCTTAGCCTCTCTGGTGTCAACACTCTGTCTGATTTTGGATTTTTTTTTTTTTTTTTTCCAAAATCAGACTTGACACCAGAGAGGCTGAATACCGCACTGAGTCAATGCGGTCTTAGCCTCTCTGGTGTCAACACTCTGTCTGATTTTGGATTTTTTTTTTCTTCTCCAAAATCAGACTTGACACCAGAGAGGCTGAATACCGCACTGAGTCAATGCGGTATTAGCCTCTCTGGTCTCAACACTCTGTCTGATTTTGGATTTTTTTTTTCTTCTCCAAAATCAGACTTGACACCAGAGAGGCTGAATACCGCACTGAGTCAATGCGGTCTTAACCTCTCTGGTGTCAACACTCTGTCTGATTTTGGATTTTTTTTTTTTTTTTCCAAAATCAGACTTGACACCAGAGAGGCTGAATACCGCACTGAGTCAATGCAGTCTTAGCCTCTCTGGTCTCAACACTCTGTCTGATTTTGGATTTTTTTTTTTTTTTTTTTCCAAAATCAGACTTGACACCAGAGAGGCTGAATACCGCACTGAGTCAATGCGGTCTTAGCCTCTCTGGTGTCAACACTGTCTGATTTTTGATTTTTTTTTTTTTTTTCCAAAATCAGACTTGACACCAGAGAGGCTGAATACCGCACTGAGTCAATCCGGTCTTAGCCTCTCTGGTGTCAACACTCTGTCTGATTTTGGATTTTTTTTTTTTTTTTTTTCCAAAATCAGACTTGACACCAGAGAGGCTGAATACCGCACTGAGTCAATGCGGTATTAGCCTCTCTGGTCTCAACACTCTGTCTGATTTTGGATTTTTTTTTTTTTTTTTCCAAAATCAGACTTGACACCAGAGAGGCTGAATACCGCACTGAGTCAATGCGGTCTTAGCCTCTCTGGTGTCAACACTCTGTCTGATTTTGGATTTTTTTTTTTTTTTTTTTTCCAAAATCAGACTTGACACCAGAGAGGCTGAATACCGCACTGAGTCAATGCGGTCTTAGCCTCTCTGGTGTCAACACTCTGTCTGATTTTGGATTTTTTTTTTCTTCTCCAAAATCAGACTTGACACCAGAGAGGCTGAATACTGCACTGAGTCAATGCGGTCTTAGCCTCTCTGGTGTCAACACTGTCTGATTTTTGATTTTTTTTTTTTTTTCCAAAATCAGACTTGACACCAGAGAGGCTGAATACCGCACTGAGTCAATGCGGTCTTAGCCTCTCTGGTGTCAACACTCTGTCTGATTTTGATTTTTTTTTTTTTTTTTTTTCAAAAATCAGACTTGACACCAGAGAGGCTGAATACCGCACTGAGTCAATGCGGTCTTAGCCTCTCTGGTGTCAACACTCTGTCTGATTTTGGATTTTCTTTTTTTTTTTTCCAAAATCAGACTTGACACCAGAGAGGCTGAATACCGCACTGAGTCAATGCAGTCTTAGCCTCTCTGGTCTCAACACTCTGTCTGATTTTGGATTTTTTTTTTTTTTTTCCAAAATCAGACTTGACACCAGAGAGGCTGAATACCGCACTGAGTCAATGCGGTATTAGCCTCTCTGGTGTCAAGTCTGATTTTGGAGAAGAAAAAAAAAATCCAAAATCAGACAGAGTGTTGACACCAGAGAGGCTAAGACCGCATTGACTCAGTGCGGTATTCAGCCTCTCTGGTGTCAACACTCTGTCTGATTTTGGATTTTTTTTTTCTTCTCCAAAATCAGACTTGACACCAGAGAGGCTGAATACCGCACTGAGTCAATGCGGTATTAGCCTCTCTGGTCTCAACACTCTGTCTGATTTTGGATTTTTTTTTTCTTCTCCAAAATCAGACTTGACACCAGAGAGGCTGAATACCGCACTGAGTCAATGCGGTCTTAACCTCTCTGGTGTCAACACTCTGTCTGATTTTGGATTTTTTTTTTTTTTTTCCAAAATCAGACTTGACACCAGAGAGGCTGAATACCGCACTGAGTCAATGCAGTCTTAGCCTCTCTGGTCTCAACACTCTGTCTGATTTTGGATTTTTTTTTTTTTTTTTTCCAAAATCAGACTTGACACCAGAGAGGCTGAATACCGCACTGAGTCAATGCGGTCTTAGCCTCTCTGGTGTCAACACTGTCTGATTTTTGATTTTTTTTTTTTTTTTCCAAAATCAGACTTGACACCAGAGAGGCTGAATACCGCACTGAGTCAATCCGGTCTTAGCCTCTCTGGTGTCAACACTCTGTCTGATTTTGGATTTTTTTTTTTTTTTTTTTCCAAAATCAGACTTGACACCAGAGAGGCTGAATACCGCACTGAGTCAATGCGGTATTAGCCTCTCTGGTCTCAACACTCTGTCTGATTTTGGATTTTTTTTTTTTTTTTTCCAAAATCAGACTTGACACCAGAGAGGCTGAATACCGCACTGAGTCAATGCGGTCTTAGCCTCTCTGGTGTCAACACTCTGTCTGATTTTGGATTTTTTTTTTTTTCTTTTTCCAAAATCAGACTTGACACCAGAGAGGCTGAATACCGCACTGAGTCAATGCGGTCTTAGCCTCTCTGGTGTCAACACTCTGTCTGATTTTGGATTTTTTTTTTCTTCTCCAAAATCAGACTTGACACCAGAGAGGCTGAATACTGCACTGAGTCAATGCGGTCTTAGCCTCTCTGGTGTCAACACTGTCTGATTTTTGATTTTTTTTTTTTTTTTCCAAAATCAGACTTGACACCAGAGAGGCTGAATACCGCACTGAGTCAATGCGGTCTTAGCCTCTCTGGTGTCAACACTCTGTCTGATTTTGATTTTTTTTTTTTTTTTTTTCAAAAATCAGACTTGACACCAGAGAGGCTGAATACCGCACTGAGTCAATGCGGTCTTAGCCTCTCTGGTGTCAACACTCTGTCTGATTTTGGATTTTCTTTTTTTTTTTTCCAAAATCAGACTTGACACCAGAGAGGCTGAATACCGCACTGAGTCAATGCAGTCTTAGCCTCTCTGGTCTCAACACTCTGTCTGATTTTGGATTTTTTTTTTTTTTTCCAAAATCAGACTTGACACCAGAGAGGCTGAATACCGCACTGAGTCAATGCGGTATTAGCCTCTCTGGTGTCAAGTCTGATTTTGGAGAAGAAAAAAAAAATCCAAAATCAGACAGAGTGTTGACACCAGAGAGGCTAAGACCGCATTGACTCAGTGCGGTATTCAGCCTCTCTGGTGTCAACACTCTGTCTGATTTTGGATTTTTTTTTTCTTCTCCAAAATCAGACTTGACACCAGAGAGGCTGAATACCGCACTGAGTCAATGCGGTATTAGCCTCTCTGGTCTCAACACTCTGTCTGATTTTGGATTTTTTTTTTCTTCTCCAAAATCAGACTTGACACCAGAGAGGCTGAATACCGCACTGAGTCAATGCGGTCTTAGCCTCTCTGGTGTCAACACTCTGTCTGATTTTGGATTTTTTTTTTCTTCTCCAAAATCAGACTTGACACCAGAGAGGCTGAATACTGCACTGAGTCAATGCGGTCTTAGCCTCTCTGGTGTCAACACTGTCTGATTTTTGATTTTTTTTTTTTTTTTCCAAAATCAGACTTGACACCAGAGAGGCTGAATACCGCACTGAGTCAATGCGGTCTTAGCCTCTCTGGTGTCAACACTGTCTGATTTTTGATTTTTTTTTTTTTTTTCCAAAATCAGACTTGACACCAGAGAGGCTGAATACCGCACTGAGTCAATCCGGTCTTAGCCTCTCTGGTGTCAACACTCTGTCTGATTTTGGATTTTTTTTTTTTTTTTTTTCCAAAATCAGACTTGACACCAGAGAGGCTGAATACCGCACTGAGTCAATGCGGTATTAGCCTCTCTGGTCTCAACACTCTGTCTGATTTTGGATTTTTTTTTTTTTTTTTCCAAAATCAGACTTGACACCAGAGAGGCTGAATACCGCACTGAGTCAATGCGGTCTTAGCCTCTCTGGTGTCAACACTCTGTCTGATTTTGGATTTTTTTTTCTTTTTTTTTTCCAAAATCAGACTTGACACCAGAGAGGCTGAATACCGCACTGAGTCAATGCGGTCTTAGCCTCTCTGGTGTCAACACTCTGTCTGATTTTGGATTTTTTTTTTCTTCTCCAAAATCAGACTTGACACCAGAGAGGCTGAATACTGCACTGAGTCAATGCGGTCTTAGCCTCTCTGGTGTCAACACTGTCTGATTTTTGATTTTTTTTTTTTTTTTCCAAAATCAGACTTGACACCAGAGAGGCTGAATACCGCACTGAGTCAATGCGGTCTTAGCCTCTCTGGTGTCAACACTCTGTCTGATTTTGATTTTTTTTTTTTTTTTTTTCAAAAATCAGACTTGACACCAGAGAGGCTGAATACCGCACTGAGTCAATGCGGTCTTAGCCTCTCTGGTGTCAACACTCTGTCTGATTTTGGATTTTCTTTTTTTTTTTTCCAAAATCAGACTTGACACCAGAGAGGCTGAATACCGCACTGAGTCAATGCAGTCTTAGCCTCTCTGGTCTCAACACTCTGTCTGATTTTGGATTTTTTTTTTTTTTTTTCCCAAAATCAGACTTGACACCAGAGAGGCTGAATACCGCACTGAGTCAATGCGGTATTAGCCTCTCTGGTGTCAACACTCTGTCTGATTTTGGATTTTTTTTTTCTTCTCCAAAATCAGACTTGACACCAGAGAGGCTGAATACTGCACTGAGTCAATGCGGTCTTAGCCTCTCTGGTCTCAACACTCTGTCTGATTTTGATTTTTTTTTTTTTTTTTCCCCAAAATCAGACTTGACACCAGAGAGGCTGAATACCGCACTGAGTCAATGCGGTCTTAGCCTCTCTGGTGTCAACACTCTGTCTGATTTTGATTTTGATTTTTTTTTTCCAAAATCAGACTTGACACCAGAGAGGCTGAATACCGCACTGAGTCAATGCGGTCTTAGCCTCTCTGGTGTCAACACTCTGTCTGATTTTGGATTTTTTTTTTTTTTTTTTCCAAAATCAGACTTGACACCAGAGAGGCTGAATACCGCACTGAGTCAATGCGGTCTTAGCCTCTCTGGTGTCAACACTCTGTCTGATTTTGGATTTTTTTTTTCTTCTCC
The DNA here is from genome assembly GCF_964638095.1 of Poromitra crassiceps. Lineage (NCBI taxonomy): Eukaryota > Metazoa > Chordata > Actinopteri > Beryciformes > Melamphaidae > Poromitra > Poromitra crassiceps. The sequence continues at coordinate 97,573 of NW_028152104.1, forward strand.
AAAATCAGACTTGACACCAGAGAGGCTGAATACTGCACTGAGTCAATGCGGTCTTAGCCTCTGTGGTGTCAACACTGTCTGATTTTGGATTTTTTTTTTTTTTTCCAAAATCAGACTTGACACCAGAGAGGCTGAATACCGCACTGAGTCAATGCGGTATTAGCCTCTCTGGTCTCAACACTCTGTCTGATTTTGGATTTTTTTTTTCTTCTCCAAAATCAGACTTGACACCAGAGAGGCTGAATACCGCACTGAGTCAATGCGGTCTTAACCTCTCTGGTGTCAACACTCTGTCTGATTTTGGATTTTTTTTTTTTTTTTTCCAAAATCAGACTTGACACCAGAGAGGCTGAATACCGCACTGAGTCAATGCAGTCTTAGCCTCTCTGGTCTCAACACTCTGTCTGATTTTGGATTTTTTTTTTTTTTTTTTCCAAAATCAGACTTGACACCAGAGAGGCTGAATACCGCACTGAGTCAATGCGGTCTTAGCCTCTCTGGTGTCAACACTGTCTGATTTTTGATTTTTTTTTTTTTTTTCCAAAATCAGACTTGACACCAGAGAGGCTGAATACCGCACTGAGTCAATCCGGTCTTAGCCTCTCTGGTGTCAACACTCTGTCTGATTTTGGATTTTTTTTTTTTTTTTTTTTCCAAAATCAGACTTGACACCAGAGAGGCTGAATACCGCACTGAGTCAATGCGGTATTAGCCTCTCTGGTCTCAACACTCTGTCTGATTTTGGATTTTTTTTTTCTTCTCCAAAATCAGACTTGACACCAGAGAGGCTGAATACTGCACTGAGTCAATGCGGTCTTAGCCTCTGTGGTGTCAACACTGTCTGATTTTGGATTTTTTTTTTTTTTCCAAAATCAGACTTGACACCAGAGAGGCTGAATACCGCACTGAGTCAATGCGGTATTAGCCTCTCTGGTCTCAACACTCTGTCTGATTTTGGATTTTTTTTTTCTTCTCCAAAATCAGACTTGACACCAGAGAGGCTGAATACCGCACTGAGTCAATGCGGTCTTAACCTCTCTGGTGTCAACACTCTGTCTGATTTTGGATTTTTTTTTTTTTTTTTCCAAAATCAGACTTGACACCAGAGAGGCTGAATACCGCACTGAGTCAATGCAGTCTTAGCCTCTCTGGTCTCAACACTCTGTCTGATTTTGGATTTTTTTTTTTTTTTTTCCAAAATCAGACTTGACACCAGAGAGGCTGAATACCGCACTGAGTCAATGCGGTCTTAGCCTCTCTGGTGTCAACACTGTCTGATTTTTGATTTTTTTTTTTTTTTCCAAAATCAGACTTGACACCAGAGAGGCTGAATACCGCACTGAGTCAATCCGGTCTTAGCCTCTCTGGTGTCAACACTCTGTCTGATTTTGGATTTTTTTTTTTTTTTTTTCCAAAATCAGACTTGACACCAGAGAGGCTGAATACCGCACTGAGTCAATGCGGTCTTAGCCTCTCTGGTGTCAACACTCTGTCTGATTTTGGATTTTTTTTTTTTTTTTTCCAAAATCAGACTTGACACCAGAGAGGCTGAATACCGCACTGAGTCAATGCGGTCTTAGCCTCTCTGGTGTCAACACTCTGTCTGATTTTGGATTTTTTTTTTCTTCTCCAAAATCAGACTTGACACCAGAGAGGCTGAATACTGCACTGAGTCAATGCGGTCTTAGCCTCTCTGGTGTCAACACTGTCTGATTTTTGATTTTTTTTTTTTTTTTCCAAAATCAGACTTGACACCAGAGAGGCTGAATACCGCACTGAGTCAATGCGGTCTTAGCCTCTCTGGTGTCAACACTCTGTCTGATTTTGATTTTTTTTTTTTTTTTTTCCAAAATCAGACTTGACACCAGAGAGGCTGAATACCGCACTGAGTCAATGCGGTCTTAGCCTCTCTGGTGTCAACACTCTGTCTGATTTTGGATTTTCTTTTTTTTTTTTCCAAAATCAGACTTGACACCAGAGAGGCTGAATACCGCACTGAGTCAATGCAGTCTTAGCCTCTCTGGTCTCAACACTCTGTCTGATTTTGGATTTTTTTTTTTTTTTTCCAAAATCAGACTTGACACCAGAGAGGCTGAATACCGCACTGAGTCAATGCGGTATTAGCCTCTCTGGTGTCAACACTCTGTCTGATTTTGGATTTTTTTTTTCTTCTCCAAAATCAGACTTGACACCAGAGAGGCTGAATACTGCACTGAGTCAATGCGGTCTTAGCCTCTCTGGTCTCAACACTCTGTCTGATTTTGGATTTTTTTTTTTTTTTCCAAAATCAGACTTGACACCAGAGAGGCTGAATACCGCACTGAGTCAATGCGGTCTTAGCCTCTCTGGTGTCAACACTCTGTCTGATTTTGGATTTTGGATTTTTTTTTCCAAAATCAGACTTGACACCAGAGAGGCTGAATACCGCACTGAGTCAATGCGGTATTAGCCTCTCTGGTCTCAACACTCTGTCTGATTTTGGATTTTTTTTTTCTTTCTCCAAAATCAGACTTGACACCAGAGAGGCTGAATACCGCACTGAGTCAATCCGGTCTTAGCCTCTCTGGTCTCAACACTCTGTCTGATTTTGGATTTTTTTTTTTTTTCCAAAATCAGACTTGACACCAGAGAGGCTGAATACCGCACTGAGTCAATGCGGTCTTAGCCTCTCTGGTGTCAACACTCTGTCTGATTTTGGATTTTTTTTTTCTTCTCCAAAATCAGACTTGACACCAGAGAGGCTGAATACCGCACTGAGTCAATGCGGTCTTAGCATCTCTAGTGTGTCAACACTCTGTCTGATTTTGGATTTTCTTTTTTTTTTTCCAAAATCAGACTTGACACCAGAGAGGCTGAATACCGCATTGACTCAGTGCGGTATTCAGCCTCTCTGGTGTCAAGTCTGATTTTGGGAAAAAAAAAAAAAATCAAAAATCAGACAGTGTTGAGACCAGAGAGGCTAATACCGCATTGACTCAGTGCGGTATTCAGCCTCTCTGGTGTCAAGTCTGATTTTGGAGAAGAAGAAAAAAAATCCAAAATCAGACAGAGTGTTGACACCAGAGAGGCTAAGACCGCATTGACTCAGTGCGGTATTCAGCCTCTCTGGTGTCAAGTCTGATTTTGGAAAAAAAAAAAAAAAAAAAAAAATCAAAATCAGACAGAGTGTTGACACCAGAGAGGCTAAGACCGCATTGACTCAGTGCGGTATTCAGCCTCTCTGGTGTCAAGTCTGATTTTGGAAAAAAAAAAAAAAAAAATCAAAATCAGACAGAGTGTTGACACCAGAGAGGCTAAGACCGCATTGACTCAGTGCGGTATTCAGCCTCTCTGGTGTCAAGTCTGATTTTGGAAAAAAAAAAAAAAAAATCCAAAATCAGACAGAGTGTTGAGACCAGAGAGGCTAAGACTGCATTGACTCAGTGCGGTATTCAGCCTCTCTGGGTCAAGTCTGATTTTGGAAAAAAAAAAAAAAAAAAAATCAAAATCAGACAGAGTGTTGACACCAGAGAGGCTAAGACCGCATTGACTCAGTGCGGTATTCAGCCTCTCTGGTGTCAAGTCTGATTTTGGAAAAAAAAAAAAAAAAAAATCAAAATCAGACAGAGTGTTGACACCAGAGAGGCTAAGACCGCATTGACTCAGTGCGGTATTCAGCCTCTCTGGTGTCAAGTCTGATTTTGGAAAAAAAAAAAAAAAAAATCCAAAATCAGACAGTGTTGACACCAGAGAGGCTAAGACCGCATTGACTCAGTGCAGTATTCAGCCTCTCTGGTGTCAAGTCTGATTTTGGAGAAGAAAAAAAAAAATCCAAAATCAGACAGAGTGTTGACACCAGAGAGGCTAAGACCGCATTGACTCAGTGCGGTATTCAGCCTCTCTGGTGTCAAGTCTGATTTTGGAAAAAAAAAAAAAAAAAAAAAAAAAAATCAAAATCAGACAGAGTGTTGACACCAGAGAGGCTAAGACCGCATTGACTCAGTGCGGTATTCAGCCTCTCTGGTGTCAAGTCTGATTTTGGAAAAAAAAAAAAAAAAATCAAAAATCAGACAGTGTTGACACCACAGAGGCTAAGACCGCATTGACTCAGTGCAGTATTCAGCCTCTCTGGTGTCAAGTCTGATTTTGGAGAAGAAAAAAAAAATCCAAAATCAGACAGAGTGTTGACACCAGAGAGGCTAAGACCGCATTGACTCAGTGCGGTATTCAGCCTCTCTGGTGTCAAGTCTGATTTTGGAAAAAAAAAAAAAAAAAAAAATCCAAAATCAGACAGAGTGTTGACACCAGAGAGGCTAATACCGCATTGACTCAGTGCGGTATTCAGCCTCTCTGGTGTCAAGTCTGATTTTGGAAAAAAAAAAAAAAAAAATCCAAAATCAGACAGAGTGTTGACACCAGAGAGGCTAAGACCGGATTGACTCAGTGCGGTATTCAGCCTCTCTGGTGTCAAGTCTGATTTTGGAGAAAGAAAAAAAAATCCAAAATCAGACAGTGTTGAGACCAGAGAGGCTAATACCGCATTGACTCAGTGCGGTATTCAGCCTCTCTGGTGTCAAGTCTGATTTTGGAGAAGAAAAAAAAAATCCAAAATCAGACAGAGTGTTGAGACCAGAGAGGCTAATACCGCATTGACTCAGTGCGGTATTCAGCCTCTCTGGTGTCAAGTCTGATTTTGGAGAAGAAAAAAAAAATCCAAAATCAGACAGAGTGTTGACACCAGAGAGGCTAAGACCGCATTGACTCAGTGCGGTATTCAGCCTCTCTGGTGTCAAGTCTGATTTTGGAGAAGAAAAAAAAAAATCCAAAATCAGACAGAGTGTTGACACCAGAGAGGCTAAGACCGCATTGACTCAGTGCGGTATTCAGCCTCTCTGGTGTCAAGTCTGATTTTGAAAAAAAAAAAAAAAAAAAAAAAATCAAAATCAGACAGAGTGTTGACACCAGAGAGGCTAAGACCGCATTGACTCAGTGCGGTATTCAGCCTCTCTGGTGTCAAGTCTGATTTTGGAAAAAAAAAAAAAAATCAAAAATCAGACAGTGTTGACACCAGAGAGGCTGAATACCGCACTGAGTCAATGCGGTCTTAGCCTCTCTGGTGTCAACACTCTGTCTGATTTTGGATTTTTTTTTTCTTCTCCAAAATCAGACTTGACACCAGAGAGGCTGAATACCGCACTGAGTCAATGCGGTATTAGCCTCTCTGGTCTCAACACTCTGTCTGATTTTGGATTTTTTTTTTCTTCTCCAAAATCAGACTTGACACCAGAGAGGCTGAATACCGCACTGAGTCAATGCGGTCTTAACCTCTCTGGTGTCAACACTCTGTCTGATTTTGGATTTTTTTTTTTTTTTTCCAAAATCAGACTTGACACCAGAGAGGCTGAATACCGCACTGAGTCAATGCAGTCTTAGCCTCTCTGGTCTCAACACTCTGTCTGATTTTGGATTTTTTTTTTTTTTTTTTTCCAAAATCAGACTTGACACCAGAGAGGCTGAATACCGCACTGAGTCAATGCGGTCTTAGCCTCTCTGGTGTCAACACTGTCTGATTTTTGATTTTTTTTTTTTTTTTTCCAAAATCAGACTTGACACCAGAGAGGCTGAATACCGCACTGAGTCAATCCGGTCTTAGCCTCTCTGGTGTCAACACTCTGTCTGATTTTGGATTTTTTTTTTTTTTTTTTCCAAAATCAGACTTGACACCAGAGAGGCTGAATACCGCACTGAGTCAATGCGGTATTAGCCTCTCTGGTGTCAACACTCTGTCTGATTTTGGATTTTTTTTTTCTTCTCCAAAATCAGACTTGACACCAGAGAGGCTGAATACTGCACTGAGTCAATGCGGTCTTAGCCTCTCTGGTCTCAACACTCTGTCTGATTTTGATTTTTTTTTTTTTTTTTTCCCAAAATCAGACTTGACACCAGAGAGGCTGAATACCGCACTGAGTCAATGCGGTCTTAGCCTCTCTGGTGTCAACACTCTGTCTGATTTTGATTTTGATTTTTTTTTTTTCCAAAATCAGACTTGACACCAGAGAGGCTGAATACCGCACTGAGTCAATGCGGTCTTAGCCTCTCTGGTGTCAACACTCTGTCTGATTTTGGATTTTTTTTTTTTTTTTTCCAAAATCAGACTTGACACCAGAGAGGCTGAATACCGCACTGAGTCAATGCGGTCTTAGCCTCTCTGGTGTCAACACTCTGTCTGATTTTGGATTTTTTTTTTCTTCTCCAAAATCAGACTTGACACCAGAGAGGCTGAATACTGCACTGAGTCAATGCGGTCTTAGCCTCTGTGGTGTCAACACTGTCTGATTTTGGATTTTTTTTTTTTTTTCCAAAATCAGACTTGACACCAGAGAGGCTGAATACCGCACTGAGTCAATGCGGTATTAGCCTCTCTGGTCTCAACACTCTGTCTGATTTTGGATTTTTTTTTTCTTCTCCAAAATCAGACTTGACACCAGAGAGGCTGAATACCGCACTGAGTCAATGCGGTCTTAACCTCTCTGGTGTCAACACTCTGTCTGATTTTGGATTTTTTTTTTTTTTTTTTCCAAAATCAGACTTGACACCAGAGAGGCTGAATACCGCACTGAGTCAATGCAGTCTTAGCCTCTCTGGTCTCAACACTCTGTCTGATTTTGGATTTTTTTTTTTTTTTTTTCCAAAATCAGACTTGACACCAGAGAGGCTGAATACCGCACTGAGTCAATGCGGTCTTAGCCTCTCTGGTGTCAACACTGTCTGATTTTTGATTTTTTTTTTTTTTTTCCAAAATCAGACTTGACACCAGAGAGGCTGAATACCGCACTGAGTCAATCCGGTCTTAGCCTCTCTGGTCTCAACACTCTGTCTGATTTTGGATTTTTTTTTTTTTTTTTTCCAAAATCAGACTTGACACCAGAGAGGCTAAGACCGGATTGACTCAGTGCGGTATTCAGCCTCTCTGGTGTCAAGTCTGATTTTGGAAAAAAAAAAAAAAAAAAAAATCCAAAATCAGACAGAGTGTTGACACCAGAGAGGCTAAGACCGCATTGACTCAGTGCGGTATTCAGCCTCTCTGGTGTCAAGTCTGATTTTGGAAAAAAAAAAAAAAAAAAAAAAAAATCAGACAGTGTTGACACCAGAGAGGCTAAGACCGCATTGACTCAGTGCAGTATTCAGCCTCTCTGGTGTCAAGTCTGATTTTGGAGAAGAAAAAAAAATCCAAAATCAGACAGAGTGTTGACACCAGAGAGGCTAATACCGCATTGACTCAGTGCGGTATTCAGCCTCTCTGGTGTCAAGTCTGATTTTGGAAAAAAAAAAAAAAATCCAAAATCAGACAGAGTGTTGAGACCAGAGAGGCTAAGACTGCATTGACTCAGTGCGGTATTCAGCCTCTCTGGTGTCAAGTCTGATTTTGGAAAAAAAAAAAAAAAATCCAAAATCAGACAGAGTGTTGACACCAGAGAGGCTAAGACCGCATTGACTCAGTGCGGTATTCAGCCTCTCTGGTGTCAAGTCTGATTTTGGAGAAGAAAAAAAAAAATCCAAAATCAGACAGAGTGTTGACACCAGAGAGGCTAAGACCGCATTGACTCAGTGCGGTATTCAGCCTCTCTGGTGTCAAGTCTGATTTTGGAAAAAAAAAAAAAAAATCCAAAATCAGACAGAGTGTTGAGACCAGAGAGGCTAAGACCGCATTGACTCAGTGCGGTATTCAGCCTCTCTGGTGTCAAGTCTGATTTTGGAAAAAAAAAAAAAAAAAAATCCAAAATCAGACAGAGTGTTGACACCAGAGAGGCTAAGACCGCATTGACTCAGTGCGGTATTCAGCCTCTCTGGTGTCAAGTCTGATTTTGGAAAAAAAAAAAAAAAAAATCAAAATCAGACAGAGTGTTGACACCAGAGAGGCTAAGACCGCATTGACTCAGTGCGGTATTCAGCCTCTCTGGTGTCAAGTCTGATTTTGGAAAAAAAAAAAAAAAAATCAAAATCAGACAGAGTGTTGACACCAGAGAGGCTAAGACCGCATTGACTCAGTGCGGTATTCAGCCTCTCTGGTGTCAAGTCTGATTTTGGAAAAAAAAAAAAAAATACAAAATCAGACAGTGTTGACACCAGAGAGGCTAAGACCGCATTGACTCAGTGCAGTATTCAGCCTCTCTGGTGTCAAGTCTGATTTTGGAGAAGAAAAAAAAAAATCCAAAATCAGACAGAGTGTTGAGACCAGAGAGGCTAAGACCGCATTGACTCAGTGCGGTATTCAGCCTCTCTGGTGTCAAGTCTGATTTTGGAAAAAAAAAAAAAAAAAAATCCAAAATCAGACAGAGTGTTGACACCAGAGAGGCTAAGACCGCATTGACTCAGTGCGGTATTCAGCCTCTCTGGTGTCAAGTCTGATTTTGGAAAAAAAAAAAAAAAAAAAAAAAATCAGACAGTGTTGACACCAGAGAGGCTAAGACCGCATTGACTCAGTGCAGTATTCAGCCTCTCTGGTGTCAAGTCTGATTTTGGAGAAGAAAAAAAAATCCAAAATCAGACAGAGTGTTGACACCAGAGAGGCTAATACCGCATTGACTCAGTGCGGTATTCAGCCTCTCTGGTGTCAAGTCTGATTTTGGAAAAAAAAAAAAAAATCCAAAATCAGACAGAGTGTTGAGACCAGAGAGGCTAAGACTGCATTGACTCAGTGCGGTATTCAGCCTCTCTGGTGTCAAGTCTGATTTTGGAAAAAAAAAAAAAAAAATCCAAAATCAGACAGAGTGTTGACACCAGAGAGGCTAAGACCGCATTGACTCAGTGCGGTATTCAGCCTCTCTGGTGTCAAGTCTGATTTTGGAGAAGAAAAAAAAAATCCAAAATCAGACAGAGTGTTGAGACCAGAGAGGCTAATACCGCATTGACTCAGTGCGGTATTCAGCCTCTCTGGTGTCAAGTCTGATTTTGGAAAAAAAAAAAAAAAAAAAATCAAAAATCAGACAGTGTTGACACCAGAGAGGCTAAGACCGCATTGACTCAGTGCAGTATTCAGCCTCTCTGGTGTCAAGTCTGATTTTGGAGAAGAAAAAAAAAATCCAAAATCAGACAGAGTGTTGACACCAGAGAGGCTAATACCGCATTGACTCAGTGCGGTATTCAGCCTCTCTGGTGTCAAGTCTGATTTTGGAAAAAAAAAAAAAAATCCAAAATCAGACAGTGTTGACACCACAGAGGCTAAGACCGCATTGACTCAGTGCAGTATTCAGCCTCTCTGGTGTCAAGTCTGATTTTGGAGAAGAAAAAAAAAATCCAAAATCAGACAGAGTGTTGACACCAGAGAGGCTAAGACCGCATTGACTCAGTGCGGTATTCAGCCTCTCTGGTGTCAAGTCTGATTTTGGAAAAAAAAAAAAAAAAAAAAAATCCAAAATCAGACAGAGTGTTGACACCAGAGAGGCTAATACCGCATTGACTCAGTGCGGTATTCAGCCTCTCTGGTGTCAAGTCTGATTTTGGAAAAAAAAAAAAAAAAAATCCAAAATCAGACAGAGTGTTGACACCAGAGAGGCTAAGACCGGATTGACTCAGTGCGGTATTCAGCCTCTCTGGTGTCAAGTCTGATTTTGGAGAAAGAAAAAAAAATCCAAAATCAGACAGAGTGTTGAGACCAGAGAGGCTAATACCGCATTGACTCAGTGCGGTATTCAGCCTCTCTGGTGTCAAGTCTGATTTTGGAGAAGAAAAAAAAAATCCAAAATCAGACAGAGTGTTGACACCAGAGAGGCTAAGACCGCATTGACTCAGTGCGGTATTCAGCCTCTCTGGTGTCAAGTCTGATTTTGGAGAAGAAAAAAAAAAATCCAAAATCAGACAGAGTGTTGACACCAGAGAGGCTAAGACCGCATTGACTCAGTGCGGTATTCAGCCTCTCTGGTGTCAAGTCTGATTTTGAAAAAAAAAAAAAAAAAAAAAAAATCAAAATCAGACAGAGTGTTGACACCAGAGAGGCTAAGACCGCATTGACTCAGTGCGGTATTCAGCCTCTCTGGTGTCAAGTCTGATTTTGGAAAAAAAAAAAAAATCAAAAATCAGACAGTGTTGACACCAGAGAGGCTAAGACCGCATTGACTCAGTGCAGTATTCAGCCTCTCTGGTGTCAAGTCTGATTTTGGAGAAGAAAAAAAAAATCCAAAATCAGACAGAGTGTTGAGACCAGAGAGGCTAATACCGTATTGACTCAGTGCGGTATTCAGCCTCTCTGGTGTCAAGTCTGATTTTGAAAAAAAAAAAAAAAAAAAAAAAATCAAAATCAGACAGAGTGTTGAGACCAGAGAGGCTAATACCGCATTGACTCAGTGCGGTATTCAGCCTCTCTGGTGTCAAGTCTGATTTTGGAGAAGAAAAAAAAAATCCAAAATCAGACAGAGTGTTGAGACCAGAGAGGCTAATACCGCATTGACTCAGTGCGGTATTCAGCCTCTCTGGTGTCAAGTCTGATTTTGGAGAAGAAAAAAAAAATCCAAAATCAGACAGAGTGTTGACACCAGAGAGGCTAAGACCGCATTGACTCAGTGCGGTATTCAGCCTCTCTGGTGTCAAGTCTGATTTTGGAGAAGAAAAAAAAAAATCCAAAATCAGACAGAGTGTTGACACCAGAGAGGCTAAGACCGCATTGACTCAGTGCGGTATTCAGCCTCTCTGGTGTCAAGTCTGATTTTGAAAAAAAAAAAAAAAAAAAAAAAAATCAAAATCAGACAGAGTGTTGACACCAGAGAGGCTAAGACCGCATTGACTCAGTGCGGTATTCAGCCTCTCTGGTGTCAAGTCTGATTTTGGAAAAAAAAAAAAAAAATCAAAAATCAGACAGTGTTGACACCAGAGAGGCTAAGACCGCATTGACTCAGTGCAGTATTCAGCCTCTCTGGTGTCAAGTCTGATTTTGGAGAAGAAAAAAAAAATCCAAAATCAGACAGAGTGTTGAGACCAGAGAGGCTAATACCGTATTGACTCAGTGCGGTATTCAGCCTCTCTGGTGTCAAGTCTGATTTTGGAAAAAAAAAAAAAAAAAAAAAATCCAAAATCAGACAGAGTGTTGACACCAGAGAGGCTAATACCGCATTGACTCAGTGCGGTATTCAGCCTCTCTGGTGTCAAGTCTGATTTTGGAAAAAAAAAAAAAAAAAATCCAAAATCAGACAGAGTGTTGACACCAGAGAGGCTAAGACCGGATTGACTCAGTGCGGTATTCAGCCTCTCTGGTGTCAAGTCTGATTTTGGAGAAAGAAAAAAAAATCCAAAATCAGACAGAGTGTTGAGACCAGAGAGGCTAATACCGCATTGACTCAGTGCGGTATTCAGCCTCTCTGGTGTCAAGTCTGATTTTGGAGAAGAAAAAAAAAATCCAAAATCAGACAGAGTGTTGACACCAGAGAGGCTAAGACCGCATTGACTCAGTGCGGTATTCAGCCTCTCTGGTGTCAAGTCTGATTTTGGAGAAGAAAAAAAAAAATCCAAAATCAGACAGAGTGTTGACACCAGAGAGGCTAAGACCGCATTGACTCAGTGCGGTATTCAGCCTCTCTGGTGTCAAGTCTGATTTTGAAAAAAAAAAAAAAAAAAAAAAAATCAAAATCAGACAGAGTGTTGACACCAGAGAGGCTAAGACCGCATTGACTCAGTGCGGTATTCAGCCTCTCTGGTGTCAAGTCTGATTTTGGAAAAAAAAAAAAAATCAAAAATCAGACAGTGTTGACACCAGAGAGGCTAAGACCGCATTGACTCAGTGCAGTATTCAGCCTCTCTGGTGTCAAGTCTGATTTTGGAGAAGAAAAAAAAAATCCAAAATCAGACAGAGTGTTGAGACCAGAGAGGCTAATACCGTATTGACTCAGTGCGGTATTTAGCCTCTCTGGTGTCAAGTCTGATTTTGAAAAAAAAAAAAAAAAAAAAAAAATCAAAATCAGACAGAGTGTTGAGACCAGAGAGGCTAATACCGCATTGACTCAGTGCGGTATTCAGCCTCTCTGGTGTCAAGTCTGATTTTGGAGAAGAAAAAAAAAATCCAAAATCAGACAGAGTGTTGAGACCAGAGAGGCTAATACCGCATTGACTCAGTGCGGTATTCAGCCTCTCTGGTGTCAAGTCTGATTTTGGAGAAGAAAAAAAAAATCCAAAATCAGACAGAGTGTTGACACCAGAGAGGCTAAGACCGCATTGACTCAGTGCGGTATTCAGCCTCTCTGGTGTCAAGTCTGATTTTGGAGAAGAAAAAAAAAAATCCAAAATCAGACAGAGTGTTGACACCAGAGAGGCTAAGACCGCATTGACTCAGTGCGGTATTCAGCCTCTCTGGTGTCAAGTCTGATTTTGAAAAAAAAAAAAAAAAAAAAAAAATCAAAATCAGACAGAGTGTTGACACCAGAGAGGCTAAGACCGCATTGACTCAGTGCGGTATTCAGCCTCTCTGGTGTCAAGTCTGATTTTGGAAAAAAAAAAAAAAAATCAAAAATCAGACAGTGTTGACACCAGAGAGGCTAAGACCGCATTGACTCAGTGCAGTATTCAGCCTCTCTGGTGTCAAGTCTGATTTTGGAGAAGAAAAAAAAAATCCAAAATCAGACAGAGTGTTGAGACCAGAGAGGCTAATACCGTATTGACTCAGTGCGGTATTCAGCCTCTCTGGTGTCAAGTCTGATTTTGGAAAAAAAAAAAAAAAAAAAAAATCCAAAATCAGACAGAGTGTTGACACCAGAGAGGCTAATACCGCATTGACTCAGTGCGGTATTCAGCCTCTCTGGTGTCAAGTCTGATTTTGGAAAAAAAAAAAAAAAAAATCCAAAATCAGACAGAGTGTTGACACCAGAGAGGCTAAGACCGGATTGACTCAGTGCGGTATTCAGCCTCTCTGGTGTCAAGTCTGATTTTGGAGAAAGAAAAAAAAATCCAAAATCAGACAGAGTGTTGAGACCAGAGAGGCTAATACCGCATTGACTCAGTGCGGTATTCAGCCTCTCTGGTGTCAAGTCTGATTTTGGAGAAGAAAAAAAAAATCCAAAATCAGACAGAGTGTTGAGACCAGAGAGGCTAATACCGCATTGACTCAGTGCGGTATTCAGCCTCTCTGGTGTCAAGTCTGATTTTGGAAAAAAAAAAAAAAAATACAAAATCAGACAGTGTTGACACCAGAGAGGCTAAGACCGCATTGACTCAGTGCAGTATTCAGCCTCTCTGGTGTCAAGTCTGATTTTGGAGAAGAAAAAAAAAAATCCAAAATCAGACAGAGTGTTGAGACCAGAGAGGCTAAGACCGCATTGACTCAGTGCGGTATTCAGCCTCTCTGGTGTCAAGTCTGATTTTGGAAAAAAAAAAAAAAAAAAAATCCAAAATCAGACAGAGTGTTGACACCAGAGAGGCTAAGACCGGATTGACTCAGTGCGGTATTCAGCCTCTCTGGTGTCAAGTCTGATTTTGGAAAAAAAAAAAAAAAAAAAAAAAAATCAGACAGTGTTGACACCAGAGAGGCTAAGACCGCATTGACTCAGTGCGGTATTCAGCCTCTCTGGTGTCAAGTCTGATTTTGGAAAAAAAAAAAAAAAAAAAAAAAAATCAGACAGTGTTGACACCAGAGAGGCTAAGACCGCATTGACTCAGTGCGGTATTCAGCCTCTCTGGTGTCAAGTCTGATTTTGGAGAAGAAAAAAAAATCCAAAATCAGACAGAGTGTTGACACCAGAGAGGCTAATACCGCATTGACTCAGTGCGGTATTCAGCCTCTCTGGTGTCAAGTCTGATTTTGGAAAAAAAAAAAAAAATCCAAAATCAGACAGAGTGTTGAGACCAGAGAGGCTAAGACTGCATTGACTCAGTGCGGTATTCAGCCTCTCTGGTGTCAAGTCTGATTTTGGAAAAAAAAAAAAAAAAATCCAAAATCAGACAGAGTGTTGACACCAGAGAGGCTAAGACCGCATTGACTCAGTGCGGTATTCAGCCTCTCTGGTGTCAAGTCTGATTTTGGAGAAGAAAAAAAAAATCCAAAATCAGACAGAGTGTTGAGACCAGAGAGGCTAATACCGCATTGACTCAGTGCGGTATTCAGCCTCTCTGGTGTCAAGTCTGATTTTGGAAAAAAAAAAAAAAAAAATCAAAAATCAGACAGTGTTGACACCAGAGAGGCTAAGACCGCATTGACTCAGTGCAGTATTCAGCCTCTCTGGTGTCAAGTCTGATTTTGGAGAAGAAAAAAAAAATCCAAAATCAGACAGAGTGTTGACACCAGAGAGGCTAATACCGCATTGACTCAGTGCGGTATTCAGCCTCTCTGGTGTCAAGTCTGATTTTGGAAAAAAAAAAAAAAAAATCCAAAATCAGACAGTGTTGACACCACAGAGGCTAAGACCGCATTGACTCAGTGCAGTATTCAGCCTCTCTGGTGTCAAGTCTGATTTTGGAGAAGAAAAAAAAAATCCAAAATCAGACAGAGTGTTGACACCAGAGAGGCTAAGACCGCATTGACTCAGTGCGGTATTCAGCCTCTCTGGTGTCAAGTCTGATTTTGGAAAAAAAAAAAAAAAAAAAATCCAAAATCAGACAGAGTGTTGACACCAGAGAGGCTAATACCGCATTGACTCAGTGCGGTATTCAGCCTCTCTGGTGTCAAGTCTGATTTTGGAAAAAAAAAAAAAAAAAATCCAAAATCAGACAGAGTGTTGACACCAGAGAGGCTAAGACCGGATTGACTCAGTGCGGTATTCAGCCTCTCTGGTGTCAAGTCTGATTTTGGAGAAAGAAAAAAAAATCCAAAATCAGACAGAGTGTTGAGACCAGAGAGGCTAATACCGCATTGACTCAGTGCGGTATTCAGCCTCTCTGGTGTCAAGTCTGATTTTGGAGAAGAAAAAAAAAATCCAAAATCAGACAGAGTGTTGAGACCAGAGAGGCTAATACCGCATTGACTCAGTGCGGTATTCAGCCTCTCTGGTGTCAAGTCTGATTTTGGAGAAGAAAAAAAAAATCCAAAATCAGACAGAGTGTTGACACCAGAGAGGCTAAGACCGCATTGACTCAGTGCGGTATTCAGCCTCTCTGGTGTCAAGTCTGATTTTGGAGAAGAAAAAAAAAAATCCAAAATCAGACAGAGTGTTGACACCAGAGAGGCTAAGACCGCATTGACTCAGTGCGGTATTCAGCCTCTCTGGTGTCAAGTCTGATTTTGAAAAAAAAAAAAAAAAAAAAAAAATCAAAATCAGACAGAGTGTTGACACCAGAGAGGCTAAGACCGCATTGACTCAGTGCGGTATTCAGCCTCTCTGGTGTCAAGTCTGATTTTGGAAAAAAAAAAAAAATCAAAAATCAGACAGTGTTGACACCAGAGAGGCTAAGACCGCATTGACTCAGTGCAGTATTCAGCCTCTCTGGTGTCAAGTCTGATTTTGGAGAAGAAAAAAAAAATCCAAAATCAGACAGAGTGTTGAGACCAGAGAGGCTAATACCGTATTGACTCAGTGCGGTATTCAGCCTCTCTGGTGTCAAGTCTGATTTTGAAAAAAAAAAAAAAAAAAAAAAAAATCAAAATCAGACAGAGTGTTGAGACCAGAGAGGCTAATACCGCATTGACTCAGTGCGGTATTCAGCCTCTCTGGTGTCAAGTCTGATTTTGGAGAAGAAAAAAAAAATCCAAAATCAGACAGAGTGTTGAGACCAGAGAGGCTAATACCGCATTGACTCAGTGCGGTATTCAGCCTCTCTGGTGTCAAGTCTGATTTTGGAGAAGAAAAAAAAAATCCAAAATCAGACAGAGTGTTGACACCAGAGAGGCTAAGACCGCATTGACTCAGTGCGGTATTCAGCCTCTCTGGTGTCAAGTCTGATTTTGGAGAAGAAAAAAAAAAATCCAAAATCAGACAGAGTGTTGACACCAGAGAGGCTAAGACCGCATTGACTCAGTGCGGTATTCAGCCTCTCTGGTGTCAAGTCTGATTTTGGAAAAAAAAAAAAAAATCCAAAATCAGACAGAGTGTTGAGACCAGAGAGGCTAAGACTGCATTGACTCAGTGCGGTATTCAGCCTCTCTGGTGTCAAGTCTGATTTTGGAAAAAAAAAAAAAAAAATCCAAAATCAGACAGAGTGTTGACACCAGAGAGGCTAAGACCGCATTGACTCAGTGCGGTATTCAGCCTCTCTGGTGTCAAGTCTGATTTTGGAGAAGAAAAAAAAAATCCAAAATCAGACAGAGTGTTGAGACCAGAGAGGCTAATACCGCATTGACTCAGTGCGGTATTCAGCCTCTCTGGTGTCAAGTCTGATTTTGGAAAAAAAAAAAAAAAAAATCAAAAATCAGACAGTGTTGACACCAGAGAGGCTAAGACCGCATTGACTCAGTGCAGTATTCAGCCTCTCTGGTGTCAAGTCTGATTTTGGAGAAGAAAAAAAAAATCCAAAATCAGACAGAGTGTTGACACCAGAGAGGCTAATACCGCATTGACTCAGTGCGGTATTCAGCCTCTCTGGTGTCAAGTCTGATTTTGGAAAAAAAAAAAAAAAAATCCAAAATCAGACAGTGTTGACACCACAGAGG
Organism: Poromitra crassiceps; assembly: GCF_964638095.1. Lineage (NCBI taxonomy): Eukaryota > Metazoa > Chordata > Actinopteri > Beryciformes > Melamphaidae > Poromitra > Poromitra crassiceps. Next base: position 114,113 of record NW_028152104.1, read on the forward strand.
CTAAGACCGCATTGACTCAGTGCAGTATTCAGCCTCTCTGGTGTCAAGTCTGATTTTGGAGAAGAAAAAAAAAATCCAAAATCAGACAGAGTGTTGACACCAGAGAGGCTAAGACCGCATTGACTCAGTGCGGTATTCAGCCTCTCTGGTGTCAAGTCTGATTTTGGAAAAAAAAAAAAAAAAAAAAAATCCAAAATCAGACAGAGTGTTGACACCAGAGAGGCTAATACCGCATTGACTCAGTGCGGTATTCAGCCTCTCTGGTGTCAAGTCTGATTTTGGAAAAAAAAAAAAAAAAAATCCAAAATCAGACAGAGTGTTGACACCAGAGAGGCTAAGACCGGATTGACTCAGTGCGGTATTCAGCCTCTCTGGTGTCAAGTCTGATTTTGGAGAAAGAAAAAAAAATCCAAAATCAGACAGAGTGTTGAGACCAGAGAGGCTAATACCGCATTGACTCAGTGCGGTATTCAGCCTCTCTGGTGTCAAGTCTGATTTTGGAGAAGAAAAAAAAAATCCAAAATCAGACAGAGTGTTGAGACCAGAGAGGCTAATACCGCATTGACTCAGTGCGGTATTCAGCCTCTCTGGTGTCAAGTCTGATTTTGGAGAAGAAAAAAAAAATCCAAAATCAGACAGAGTGTTGACACCAGAGAGGCTAAGACCGCATTGACTCAGTGCGGTATTCAGCCTCTCTGGTGTCAAGTCTGATTTTGGAGAAGAAAAAAAAAAATCCAAAATCAGACAGAGTGTTGACACCAGAGAGGCTAAGACCGCATTGACTCAGTGCGGTATTCAGCCTCTCTGGTGTCAAGTCTGATTTTGAAAAAAAAAAAAAAAAAAAAAAATCAAAATCAGACAGAGTGTTGACACCAGAGAGGCTAAGACCGCATTGACTCAGTGCGGTATTCAGCCTCTCTGGTGTCAAGTCTGATTTTGGAAAAAAAAAAAAAAATCAAAAATCAGACAGTGTTGACACCAGAGAGGCTAAGACCGCATTGACTCAGTGCAGTATTCAGCCTCTCTGGTGTCAAGTCTGATTTTGGAGAAGAAAAAAAAAATCCAAAATCAGACAGAGTGTTGAGACCAGAGAGGCTAATACCGTATTGACTCAGTGCGGTATTCAGCCTCTCTGGTGTCAAGTCTGATTTTGAAAAAAAAAAAAAAAAAAAAAAATCAAAATCAGACAGAGTGTTGAGACCAGAGAGGCTAATACCGCATTGACTCAGTGCGGTATTCAGCCTCTCTGGTGTCAAGTCTGATTTTGGAGAAGAAAAAAAAAATCCAAAATCAGACAGAGTGTTGAGACCAGAGAGGCTAATACCGCATTGACTCAGTGCGGTATTCAGCCTCTCTGGTGTCAAGTCTGATTTTGGAGAAGAAAAAAAAAATCCAAAATCAGACAGAGTGTTGACACCAGAGAGGCTAAGACCGCATTGACTCAGTGCGGTATTCAGCCTCTCTGGTGTCAAGTCTGATTTTGAAAAAAAAAAAAAAAAAAAAAAAAATCAAAATCAGACAGAGTGTTGACACCAGAGAGGCTAAGACCGCATTGACTCAGTGCGGTATTCAGCCTCTCTGGTGTCAAGTCTGATTTTGGAAAAAAAAAAAAAATCAAAAATCAGACAGTGTTGACACCAGAGAGGCTAAGACCGCATTGACTCAGTGCAGTATTCAGCCTCTCTGGTGTCAAGTCTGATTTTGGAGAAGAAAAAAAAAATCCAAAATCAGACAGAGTGTTGAGACCAGAGAGGCTAATACCGTATTGACTCAGTGCGGTATTCAGCCTCTCTGGTGTCAAGTCTGATTTTGAAAAAAAAAAAAAAAAAAAAAAAATCAAAATCAGACAGAGTGTTGAGACCAGAGAGGCTAATACCGCATTGACTCAGTGCGGTATTCAGCCTCTCTGGTGTCAAGTCTGATTTTGGAGAAGAAAAAAAAAATCCAAAATCAGACAGAGTGTTGAGACCAGAGAGGCTAATACCGCATTGACTCAGTGCGGTATTCAGCCTCTCTGGTGTCAAGTCTGATTTTGGAGAAGAAAAAAAAAATCCAAAATCAGACAGAGTGTTGACACCAGAGAGGCTAAGACCGCATTGACTCAGTGCGGTATTCAGCCTCTCTGGTGTCAAGTCTGATTTTGGAGAAGAAAAAAAAAAATCCAAAATCAGACAGAGTGTTGACACCAGAGAGGCTAAGACCGCATTGACTCAGTGCGGTATTCAGCCTCTCTGGTGTCAAGTCTGATTTTGGAAAAAAAAAAAAAAATCCAAAATCAGACAGAGTGTTGAGACCAGAGAGGCTAAGACTGCATTGACTCAGTGCGGTATTCAGCCTCTCTGGTGTCAAGTCTGATTTTGGAAAAAAAAAAAAAAAAATCCAAAATCAGACAGAGTGTTGACACCAGAGAGGCTAAGACCGCATTGACTCAGTGCGGTATTCAGCCTCTCTGGTGTCAAGTCTGATTTTGGAGAAGAAAAAAAAAATCCAAAATCAGACAGAGTGTTGAGACCAGAGAGGCTAATACCGCATTGACTCAGTGCGGTATTCAGCCTCTCTGGTGTCAAGTCTGATTTTGGAAAAAAAAAAAAAAAAAATCAAAAATCAGACAGTGTTGACACCAGAGAGGCTAAGACCGCATTGACTCAGTGCAGTATTCAGCCTCTCTGGTGTCAAGTCTGATTTTGGAGAAGAAAAAAAAAATCCAAAATCAGACAGAGTGTTGACACCAGAGAGGCTAATACCGCATTGACTCAGTGCGGTATTCAGCCTCTCTGGTGTCAAGTCTGATTTTGGAAAAAAAAAAAAAAAAATCCAAAATCAGACAGTGTTGACACCACAGAGGCTAAGACCGCATTGACTCAGTGCAGTATTCAGCCTCTCTGGTGTCAAGTCTGATTTTGGAGAAGAAAAAAAAAATCCAAAATCAGACAGAGTGTTGACACCAGAGAGGCTAAGACCGCATTGACTCAGTGCGGTATTCAGCCTCTCTGGTGTCAAGTCTGATTTTGGAAAAAAAAAAAAAAAAAAAAAATCCAAAATCAGACAGAGTGTTGACACCAGAGAGGCTAATACCGCATTGACTCAGTGCGGTATTCAGCCTCTCTGGTGTCAAGTCTGATTTTGGAAAAAAAAAAAAAAAAAATCCAAAATCAGACAGAGTGTTGACACCAGAGAGGCTAAGACCGGATTGACTCAGTGCGGTATTCAGCCTCTCTGGTGTCAAGTCTGATTTTGGAGAAAGAAAAAAAAATCCAAAATCAGACAGAGTGTTGAGACCAGAGAGGCTAATACCGCATTGACTCAGTGCGGTATTCAGCCTCTCTGGTGTCAAGTCTGATTTTGGAGAAGAAAAAAAAAATCCAAAATCAGACAGAGTGTTGAGACCAGAGAGGCTAATACCGCATTGACTCAGTGCGGTATTCAGCCTCTCTGGTGTCAAGTCTGATTTTGGAGAAGAAAAAAAAAATCCAAAATCAGACAGAGTGTTGACACCAGAGAGGCTAAGACCGCATTGACTCAGTGCGGTATTCAGCCTCTCTGGTGTCAAGTCTGATTTTGGAGAAGAAAAAAAAAAATCCAAAATCAGACAGAGTGTTGACACCAGAGAGGCTAAGACCGCATTGACTCAGTGCGGTATTCAGCCTCTCTGGTGTCAAGTCTGATTTTGAAAAAAAAAAAAAAAAAAAAAAATCAAAATCAGACAGAGTGTTGACACCAGAGAGGCTAAGACCGCATTGACTCAGTGCGGTATTCAGCCTCTCTGGTGTCAAGTCTGATTTTGGAAAAAAAAAAAAAAATCAAAAATCAGACAGTGTTGACACCAGAGAGGCTAAGACCGCATTGACTCAGTGCAGTATTCAGCCTCTCTGGTGTCAAGTCTGATTTTGGAGAAGAAAAAAAAAATCCAAAATCAGACAGAGTGTTGAGACCAGAGAGGCTAATACCGTATTGACTCAGTGCGGTATTCAGCCTCTCTGGTGTCAAGTCTGATTTTGAAAAAAAAAAAAAAAAAAAAAAAATCAAAATCAGACAGAGTGTTGAGACCAGAGAGGCTAATACCGCATTGACTCAGTGCGGTATTCAGCCTCTCTGGTGTCAAGTCTGATTTTGGAGAAGAAAAAAAAAATCCAAAATCAGACAGAGTGTTGAGACCAGAGAGGCTAATACCGCATTGACTCAGTGCGGTATTCAGCCTCTCTGGTGTCAAGTCTGATTTTGGAGAAGAAAAAAAAAATCCAAAATCAGACAGAGTGTTGACACCAGAGAGGCTAAGACCGCATTGACTCAGTGCGGTATTCAGCCTCTCTGGTGTCAAGTCTGATTTTGGAGAAGAAAAAAAAAAATCCAAAATCAGACAGAGTGTTGACACCAGAGAGGCTAAGACCGCATTGACTCAGTGCGGTATTCAGCCTCTCTGGTGTCAAGTCTGATTTTGGAAAAAAAAAAAAAAATCCAAAATCAGACAGAGTGTTGAGACCAGAGAGGCTAAGACTGCATTGACTCAGTGCGGTATTCAGCCTCTCTGGTGTCAAGTCTGATTTTGGAAAAAAAAAAAAAAAAATCCAAAATCAGACAGAGTGTTGACACCAGAGAGGCTAAGACCGCATTGACTCAGTGCGGTATTCAGCCTCTCTGGTGTCAAGTCTGATTTTGGAGAAGAAAAAAAAAATCCAAAATCAGACAGAGTGTTGAGACCAGAGAGGCTAATACCGCATTGACTCAGTGCGGTATTCAGCCTCTCTGGTGTCAAGTCTGATTTTGGAAAAAAAAAAAAAAAAAATCAAAAATCAGACAGTGTTGACACCAGAGAGGCTAAGACCGCATTGACTCAGTGCAGTATTCAGCCTCTCTGGTGTCAAGTCTGATTTTGGAGAAGAAAAAAAAAATCCAAAATCAGACAGAGTGTTGACACCAGAGAGGCTAATACCGCATTGACTCAGTGCGGTATTCAGCCTCTCTGGTGTCAAGTCTGATTTTGGAAAAAAAAAAAAAAAAATCCAAAATCAGACAGTGTTGACACCACAGAGGCTAAGACCGCATTGACTCAGTGCAGTATTCAGCCTCTCTGGTGTCAAGTCTGATTTTGGAGAAGAAAAAAAAAATCCAAAATCAGACAGAGTGTTGACACCAGAGAGGCTAAGACCGCATTGACTCAGTGCGGTATTCAGCCTCTCTGGTGTCAAGTCTGATTTTGGAAAAAAAAAAAAAAAAAAAAATCCAAAATCAGACAGAGTGTTGACACCAGAGAGGCTAATACCGCATTGACTCAGTGCGGTATTCAGCCTCTCTGGTGTCAAGTCTGATTTTGGAAAAAAAAAAAAAAAAAATCCAAAATCAGACAGAGTGTTGACACCAGAGAGGCTAAGACCGGATTGACTCAGTGCGGTATTCAGCCTCTCTGGTGTCAAGTCTGATTTTGGAGAAAGAAAAAAAAATCCAAAATCAGACAGAGTGTTGAGACCAGAGAGGCTAATACCGCATTGACTCAGTGCGGTATTCAGCCTCTCTGGTGTCAAGTCTGATTTTGGAGAAGAAAAAAAAAATCCAAAATCAGACAGAGTGTTGAGACCAGAGAGGCTAATACCGCATTGACTCAGTGCGGTATTCAGCCTCTCTGGTGTCAAGTCTGATTTTGGAGAAGAAAAAAAAAATCCAAAATCAGACAGAGTGTTGACACCAGAGAGGCTAAGACCGCATTGACTCAGTGCGGTATTCAGCCTCTCTGGTGTCAAGTCTGATTTTGGAGAAGAAAAAAAAAAATCCAAAATCAGACAGAGTGTTGACACCAGAGAGGCTAAGACCGCATTGACTCAGTGCGGTATTCAGCCTCTCTGGTGTCAAGTCTGATTTTGAAAAAAAAAAAAAAAAAAAAAAATCAAAATCAGACAGAGTGTTGACACCAGAGAGGCTAAGACCGCATTGACTCAGTGCGGTATTCAGCCTCTCTGGTGTCAAGTCTGATTTTGGAAAAAAAAAAAAAAATCAAAAATCAGACAGTGTTGACACCAGAGAGGCTAAGACCGCATTGACTCAGTGCAGTATTCAGCCTCTCTGGTGTCAAGTCTGATTTTGGAGAAGAAAAAAAAAATCCAAAATCAGACAGAGTGTTGAGACCAGAGAGGCTAATACCGTATTGACTCAGTGCGGTATTCAGCCTCTCTGGTGTCAAGTCTGATTTTGAAAAAAAAAAAAAAAAAAAAAAAATCAAAATCAGACAGAGTGTTGAGACCAGAGAGGCTAATACCGCATTGACTCAGTGCGGTATTCAGCCTCTCTGGTGTCAAGTCTGATTTTGGAGAAGAAAAAAAAAATCCAAAATCAGACAGAGTGTTGAGACCAGAGAGGCTAATACCGCATTGACTCAGTGCGGTATTCAGCCTCTCTGGTGTCAAGTCTGATTTTGGAGAAGAAAAAAAAAATCCAAAATCAGACAGAGTGTTGACACCAGAGAGGCTAAGACCGCATTGACTCAGTGCGGTATTCAGCCTCTCTGGTGTCAAGTCTGATTTTGAAAAAAAAAAAAAAAAAAAAAAAATCAAAATCAGACAGAGTGTTGACACCAGAGAGGCTAAGACCGCATTGACTCAGTGCGGTATTCAGCCTCTCTGGTGTCAAGTCTGATTTTGGAAAAAAAAAAAAAATCAAAAATCAGACAGTGTTGACACCAGAGAGGCTAAGACCGCATTGACTCAGTGCAGTATTCAGCCTCTCTGGTGTCAAGTCTGATTTTGGAGAAGAAAAAAAAAATCCAAAATCAGACAGAGTGTTGAGACCAGAGAGGCTAATACCGTATTGACTCAGTGCGGTATTCAGCCTCTCTGGTGTCAAGTCTGATTTTGAAAAAAAAAAAAAAAAAAAAAAAATCAAAATCAGACAGAGTGTTGAGACCAGAGAGGCTAATACCGCATTGACTCAGTGCGGTATTCAGCCTCTCTGGTGTCAAGTCTGATTTTGGAGAAGAAAAAAAAAATCCAAAATCAGACAGAGTGTTGAGACCAGAGAGGCTAATACCGCATTGACTCAGTGCGGTATTCAGCCTCTCTGGTGTCAAGTCTGATTTTGGAGAAGAAAAAAAAAATCCAAAATCAGACAGAGTGTTGACACCAGAGAGGCTAAGACCGCATTGACTCAGTGCGGTATTCAGCCTCTCTGGTGTCAAGTCTGATTTTGGAGAAGAAAAAAAAAAATCCAAAATCAGACAGAGTGTTGACACCAGAGAGGCTAAGACCGCATTGACTCAGTGCGGTATTCAGCCTCTCTGGTGTCAAGTCTGATTTTGGAAAAAAAAAAAAAAAATCCAAAATCAGACAGAGTGTTGAGACCAGAGAGGCTAAGACTGCATTGACTCAGTGCGGTATTCAGCCTCTCTGGTGTCAAGTCTGATTTTGGAAAAAAAAAAAAAAAAATCCAAAATCAGACAGAGTGTTGACACCAGAGAGGCTAAGACCGCATTGACTCAGTGCGGTATTCAGCCTCTCTGGTGTCAAGTCTGATTTTGGAGAAGAAAAAAAAAATCCAAAATCAGACAGAGTGTTGAGACCAGAGAGGCTAATACCGCATTGACTCAGTGCGGTATTCAGCCTCTCTGGTGTCAAGTCTGATTTTGGAAAAAAAAAAAAAAAAAATCAAAAATCAGACAGTGTTGACACCAGAGAGGCTAAGACCGCATTGACTCAGTGCAGTATTCAGCCTCTCTGGTGTCAAGTCTGATTTTGGAGAAGAAAAAAAAAATCCAAAATCAGACAGAGTGTTGACACCAGAGAGGCTAATACCGCATTGACTCAGTGCGGTATTCAGCCTCTCTGGTGTCAAGTCTGATTTTGGAAAAAAAAAAAAAAAAATCCAAAATCAGACAGTGTTGACACCACAGAGGCTAAGACCGCATTGACTCAGTGCAGTATTCAGCCTCTCTGGTGTCAAGTCTGATTTTGGAGAAGAAAAAAAAAATCCAAAATCAGACAGAGTGTTGACACCAGAGAGGCTAATACCGCATTGACTCAGTGCGGTATTCAGCCTCTCTGGTGTCAAGTCTGATTTTGGAAAAAAAAAAAAAAAAATCCAAAATCAGACAGAGTGTTGACACCAGAGAGGCTAAGACCGGATTGACTCAGTGCGGTATTCAGCCTCTCTGGTGTCAAGTCTGATTTTGGAGAAAGAAAAAAAAATCCAAAATCAGACAGAGTGTTGAGACCAGAGAGGCTAATACCGCATTGACTCAGTGCGGTATTCAGCCTCTCTGGTGTCAAGTCTGATTTTGGAGAAGAAAAAAAAAATCCAAAATCAGACAGAGTGTTGAGACCAGAGAGGCTAATACCGCATTGACTCAGTGCGGTATTCAGCCTCTCTGGTGTCAAGTCTGATTTTGGAGAAGAAAAAAAAAATCCAAAATCAGACAGAGTGTTGACACCAGAGAGGCTAAGACCGCATTGACTCAGTGCGGTATTCAGCCTCTCTGGTGTCAAGTCTGATTTTGGAGAAGAAAAAAAAAAATCCAAAATCAGACAGAGTGTTGACACCAGAGAGGCTAAGACCGCATTGACTCAGTGCGGTATTCAGCCTCTCTGGTGTCAAGTCTGATTTTGAAAAAAAAAAAAAAAAAAAAAAATCAAAATCAGACAGAGTGTTGACACCAGAGAGGCTAAGACCGCATTGACTCAGTGCGGTATTCAGCCTCTCTGGTGTCAAGTCTGATTTTGGAAAAAAAAAAAAAAATCAAAAATCAGACAGTGTTGACACCAGAGAGGCTAAGACCGCATTGACTCAGTGCAGTATTCAGCCTCTCTGGTGTCAAGTCTGATTTTGGAGAAGAAAAAAAAAATCCAAAATCAGACAGAGTGTTGAGACCAGAGAGGCTAATACCGTATTGACTCAGTGCGGTATTCAGCCTCTCTGGTGTCAAGTCTGATTTTGAAAAAAAAAAAAAAAAAAAAAAAATCAAAATCAGACAGAGTGTTGAGACCAGAGAGGCTAATACCGCATTGACTCAGTGCGGTATTCAGCCTCTCTGGTGTCAAGTCTGATTTTGGAGAAGAAAAAAAAAATCCAAAATCAGACAGAGTGTTGAGACCAGAGAGGCTAATACCGCATTGACTCAGTGCGGTATTCAGCCTCTCTGGTGTCAAGTCTGATTTTGGAGAAGAAAAAAAAAATCCAAAATCAGACAGAGTGTTGACACCAGAGAGGCTAAGACCGCATTGACTCAGTGCGGTATTCAGCCTCTCTGGTGTCAAGTCTGATTTTGGAGAAGAAAAAAAAAAATCCAAAATCAGACAGAGTGTTGACACCAGAGAGGCTAAGACCGCATTGACTCAGTGCGGTATTCAGCCTCTCTGGTGTCAAGTCTGATTTTGAAAAAAAAAAAAAAAAAAAAAAAATCAAAATCAGACAGAGTGTTGACACCAGAGAGGCTAAGACCGCATTGACTCAGTGCGGTATTCAGCCTCTCTGGTGTCAAGTCTGATTTTGGAGAAGAAAAAAAAAATCCAAAATCAGACAGAGTGTTGAGACCAGAGAGGCTAATACCGCATTGACTCAGTGCGGTATTCAGCCTCTCTGGTGTCAAGTCTGATTTTGGAGAAGAAAAAAAAAATCCAAAATCAGACAGAGTGTTGACACCAGAGAGGCTAAGACCGCATTGACTCAGTGCGGTATTCAGCCTCTCTGGTGTCAAGTCTGATTTTGGAGAAGAAAAAAAAAAATCCAAAATCAGACAGAGTGTTGACACCAGAGAGGCTAAGACCGCATTGACTCAGTGCGGTATTCAGCCTCTCTGGTGTCAAGTCTGATTTTGAAAAAAAAAAAAAAAAATCAAAATCAAAATCAGACAGAGTGTTGACACCAGAGAGGCTAAGACCGCATTGACTCAGTGCGGTATTCAGCCTCTCTGGTGTCAAGTCTGATTTTGGAAAAAAAAAAAAAAATCAAAAATCAGACAGTGTTGACACCAGAGAGGCTAAGACCGCATTGACTCAGTGCAGTATTCAGCCTCTCTGGTGTCAAGTCTGATTTTGGAGAAGAAAAAAAAAATCCAAAATCAGACAGAGTGTTGAGACCAGAGAGGCTAATACCGTATTGACTCAGTGCGGTATTCAGCCTCTCTGGTGTCAAGTCTGATTTTGAAAAAAAAAAAAAAAAAAAAAAAATCAAAATCAGACAGAGTGTTGAGACCAGAGAGGCTAATACCGCATTGACTCAGTGCGGTATTCAGCCTCTCTGGTGTCAAGTCTGATTTTGGAGAAGAAAAAAAAAATCCAAAATCAGACAGAGTGTTGAGACCAGAGAGGCTAATACCGCATTGACTCAGTGCGGTATTCAGCCTCTCTGGTGTCAAGTCTGATTTTGGAGAAGAAAAAAAAAATCCAAAATCAGACAGAGTGTTGACACCAGAGAGGCTAAGACCGCATTGACTCAGTGCGGTATTCAGCCTCTCTGGTGTCAAGTCTGATTTTGGAGAAGAAAAAAAAAATCCAAAATCAGACAGAGTGTTGAGACCAGAGAGGCTAATACCGCATTGACTCAGTGCGGTATTCAGCCTCTCTGGTGTCAAGTCTGATTTTGGAGAAGAAAAAAAAAATCCAAAATCAGACAGAGTGTTGACACCAGAGAGGCTAAGACCGCATTGACTCAGTGCGGTATTCAGCCTCTCTGGTGTCAAGTCTGATTTTGGAAAAAAAAAAAAAAAAAAAAATCCAAAATCAGACAGAGTGTTGACACCAGAGAGGCTAAGACCGGATTGACTCAGTGCGGTATTCAGCCTCTCTGGTGTCAAGTCTGATTTTGGAAAAAAAAAAAAAAAAAAAAAAACAAAATCAGACAGAGTGTTGACACCAGAGAGGCTAAGACCGCATTGACTCAGTGCGGTATTCAGCCTCTCTGGTGTCAAGTCTGATTTTGGAAAAAAAAAAAAAAAAAAAAAAAAATCAGACAGTGTTGACACCAGAGAGGCTAAGACCGCATTGACTCAGTGCAGTATTCAGCCTCTCTGGTGTCAAGTCTGATTTTGGAGAAGAAAAAAAAATCCAAAATCAGACAGAGTGTTGACACCAGAGAGGCTAATACCGCATTGACTCAGTGCGGTATTCAGCCTCTCTGGTGTCAAGTCTGATTTTGGAAAAAAAAAAAAAAATCCAAAATCAGACAGAGTGTTGAGACCAGAGAGGCTAAGACTGCATTGACTCAGTGCGGTATTCAGCCTCTCTGGTGTCAAGTCTGATTTTGGAAAAAAAAAAAAAAAAATCCAAAATCAGACAGAGTGTTGACACCAGAGAGGCTAAGACCGCATTGACTCAGTGCGGTATTCAGCCTCTCTGGTGTCAAGTCTGATTTTGGAGAAGAAAAAAAAAATCCAAAATCAGACAGAGTGTTGAGACCAGAGAGGCTAATACCGCATTGACTCAGTGCGGTATTCAGCCTCTCTGGTGTCAAGTCTGATTTTGGAAAAAAAAAAAAAAAAAATCAAAAATCAGACAGTGTTGACACCAGAGAGGCTAAGACCGCATTGACTCAGTGCAGTATTCAGCCTCTCTGGTGTCAAGTCTGATTTTGGAGAAGAAAAAAAAAATCCAAAATCAGACAGAGTGTTGACACCAGAGAGGCTAATACCGCATTGACTCAGTGCGGTATTCAGCCTCTCTGGTGTCAAGTCTGATTTTGGAAAAAAAAAAAAAAAAATCCAAAATCAGACAGTGTTGACACCACAGAGGCTAAGACCGCATTGACTCAGTGCAGTATTCAGCCTCTCTGGTGTCAAGTCTGATTTTGGAGAAGAAAAAAAAAATCCAAAATCAGACAGAGTGTTGACACCAGAGAGGCTAAGACCGCATTGACTCAGTGCGGTATTCAGCCTCTCTGGTGTCAAGTCTGATTTTGGAAAAAAAAAAAAAAAAAATCCAAAATCAGACAGAGTGTTGACACCAGAGAGGCTAAGACCGCATTGACTCAGTGCGGTATTCAGCCTCTCTGGTGTCAAGTCTGATTTTGAAAAAAAAAAAAAAAAAAAAAAAATCAAAATCAGACAGAGTGTTGACACCAGAGAGGCTAAGACCGCATTGACTCAGTGCGGTATTCAGCCTCTCTGGTGTCAAGTCTGATTTTGGAAAAAAAAAAAAAAAATCAAAAATCAGACAGTGTTGACACCAGAGAGGCTAAGACCGCATTGACTCAGTGCGGTATTCAGCCTCTCTGGTGTCAAGTCTGATTTTGGAAAAAAAAAAAAAAAAAATCCAAAATCAGACAGAGTGTTGACACCAGAGAGGCTAATACCGCATTGACTCAGTGCGGTATTCAGCCTCTCTGGTGTCAAGTCTGATTTTGGAAAAAAAAAAAAAAAAAATCCAAAATCAGACAGAGTGTTGACACCAGAGAGGCTAAGACCGGATTGACTCAGTGCGGTATTCAGCCTCTCTGGTGTCAAGTCTGATTTTGGAGAAAGAAAAAAAAATCCAAAATCAGACAGAGTGTTGAGACCAGAGAGGCTAATACCGCATTGACTCAGTGCGGTATTCAGCCTCTCTGGTGTCAAGTCTGATTTTGGAGAAGAAAAAAAAAATCCAAAATCAGACAGAGTGTTGAGACCAGAGAGGCTAATACCGCATTGACTCAGTGCGGTATTCAGCCTCTCTGGTGTCAAGTCTGATTTTGGAGAAGAAAAAAAAAATCCAAAATCAGACAGAGTGTTGACACCAGAGAGGCTAAGACCGCATTGACTCAGTGCGGTATTCAGCCTCTCTGGTGTCAAGTCTGATTTTGGAGAAGAAAAAAAAAAATCCAAAATCAGACAGAGTGTTGACACCAGAGAGGCTAAGACCGCATTGACTCAGTGCGGTATTCAGCCTCTCTGGTGTCAAGTCTGATTTTGAAAAAAAAAAAAAAAAAAAAAAAATCAAAATCAGACAGAGTGTTGACACCAGAGAGGCTAAGACCGCATTGACTCAGTGCGGTATTCAGCCTCTCTGGTGTCAAGTCTGATTTTGGAAAAAAAAAAAAAAATCAAAAATCAGACAGTGTTGACACCAGAGAGGCTAAGACCGCATTGACTCAGTGCAGTATTCAGCCTCTCTGGTGTCAAGTCTGATTTTGGAGAAGAAAAAAAAAATCCAAAATCAGACAGAGTGTTGAGACCAGAGAGGCTAATACCGCATTGACTCAGTGCGGTATTCAGCCTCTCTGGTGTCAAGTCTGATTTTGGAAAAAAAAAAAAAAAAATCCAAAATCAGACAGAGTGTTGACACCAGAGAGGCTAAGACCGGATTGACTCAGTGCAGTATTCAGCCTCTCTGGTGTCAAGTCTGATTTTGGAGAAGAAAAAAAAAATCCAAAATCAGACAGAGTGTTGAGACCAGAGAGGCTAATACCGCATTGACTCAGTGCGGTATTCAGCCTCTCTGGTGTCAAGTCTGATTTTGGAAAAAAAAAAAAAAAAATCCAAAATCAGACAGAGTGTTGACACCAGAGAGGCTAAGACCGGATTGACTCAGTGCGGTATTCAGCCTCTCTGGTGTCAAGTCTGATTTTGGAAAAAAAAAAAAAAAAAATCCAAAATCAGACAGAGTGTTGACACCAGAGAGGCTAAGACCGGATTGACTCAGTGCGGTATTCAGCCTCTCTGGTGTCAAGTCTGATTTTGGAGAAAGAAAAAAAAATCCAAAATCAGACAGAGTGTTGAGACCAGAGAGGCTAATACCGCATTGACTCAGTGCGGTATTCAGCCTCTCTGGTGTCAAGTCTGATTTTGGAGAAGAAAAAAAAAATCCAAAATCAGACAGAGTGTTGACACCAGAGAGGCTAAGACCGCATTGACTCAGTGCGGTATTCAGCCTCTCTGGTGTCAAGTCTGATTTTGGAAAAAAAAAAAAAAATCCAAAATCAGACAAGAGTGTTGAGACCAGAGAGGCTAAGACCGCATTGACCCAAGCGGTATTCAGCCTCTCTGGTGTCAAGTCTGATTTTGGAAAAAAAAAAAAAAAAAAAATCCAAAATCAGACAGAGTGTTGACACCAGAGAGGCTAAGACCGCATTGACTCAGTGCGGTATTCAGCCTCTCTGGTGTCAAGTCTGATTTTGGAAAAAAAAAAAAAAAAAATCAAAATCAGACAGAGTGTTGACACCAGAGAGGCTAAGACCGCATTGACTCAGTGCGGTATTCAGCCTCTCTGGTGTCAAGTCTGATTTTGGAAAAAAAAAAAAAAAAATCCAAAATCAGACAGAGTGTTGACACCAGAGAGGCTAAGACCGCATTGACTCAGTGCGGTATTCAGCCTCTCTGGTGTCAAGTCTGATTTTGGAAAAAAAAAAAAAAATCAAAATCAGACAGAGTGTTGACACCAGAGAGGCTAAGACCGCATTGACTCAGTGCGGTATTCAGCCTCTCTGGTGTCAAGTCTGATTTTGGAAAAAAAAAAAAAAAAAAATCAAAATCAGACAGAGTGTTGACACCAGAGAGGCTAAGACCGCATTGACTCAGTGCGGTATTCAGCCTCTCTGGTGTCAAGTCTGATTTTGGAAAAAAAAAAAATACAAAATCAGACAGTGTTGACACCAGAGAGGCTAAGACCGCATTGACTCAGTGCACTATTCAGCCTCTCTGGTGTCAAGTCTGATTTTGGAGAAGAAAAAAAAAAATCCAAAATCAGACAGAGTGTTGAGACCAGAGAGGCTAAGACCGCATTGACTCAGTGCGGTATTCAGCCTCTCTGGTGTCAAGTCTGATTTTGGAAAAAAAAAAAAAAAAAAAATCCAAAATCAGACAGAGTGTTGACACCAGAGAGGCTAAGACCGGATTGACTCAGTGCGGTATTCAGCCTCTCTGGTGTCAACACTGTCTGATTTTTGATTTTTTTTTTTCTTCTCCAAAATCAGACTTGACACCAGAGAGGCTGAATACCGCACTGAGTCAATCCGGTCTTAGCCTCTCTGGTGTCAACACTCTGTCTGATTTTGGATTTTTTTTTTTTTTTTTCCAAAATCAGACTTGACACCAGAGAGGCTGAATACCGCACTGAGTCAATGCGGTATTAGCCTCTCTGGTCTCAACACTCTGTCTGATTTTGGATTTTTTTTTTCTTCTCCAAAATCAGACTTGACACCAGAGAGGCTGAATACTGCACTGAGTCAATGCGGTCTTAGCCTCTCTGGTGTCAACACTGTCTGATTTTTGATTTTTTTTTTTTTTCCAAAATCAGACTTGACACCAGAGAGGCTGAATACCGCACTGAGTCAATGCGGTCTTAGCCTCTCTGGTGTCAACACTCTGTCTGATTTTGATTTTTTTTTTTTTTTTTTTTTTTTCAAAATCAGACTTGACACCAGAGAGGCTGAATACCGCACTGAGTCAATGCGGTCTTAGCCTCTCTGGTGTCAACACTCTGTCTGATTTTGGATTTTTTTTTTCTTCTCCAAAATCAGACTTGACACCAGAGAGGCTGAATACCGCACTGAGTCAATGCGGTCTTAGCCTCTCTGGTGTCAACACTCTGTCTGATTTTGGATTTTTTTTTTCTTCTCCAAAATCAGACTTGACACCAGAGAGGCTGAATACCGCACTGAGTCAATGCGGTATTAGCCTCTCTGGTCTCAACACTCTGTCTGATTTTGGATTTTTTTTTTCTTCTCCAAAATCAGACTTGACACCAGAGAGGCTGAATACCGCACTGAGTCAATGCGGTATTAGCCTCTCTGGTCTCAACACTCTGTCTGATTTTGGATTTTTTTTTCTTTCTCCAAAATCAGACTTGACACCAGAGAGGCTGAATACCGCACTGAGTCAATCCGGTCTTAGCCTCTCTGGTGTCAACACTCTGTCTGATTTTGGATTTTTTTTTTTTTTTTTTTCCAAAATCAGACTTGACACCAGAGAGGCTGAATACCGCACTGAGTCAATGCGGTATTAGCCTCTCTGGTGTCAACACTGTCTGATTTTGGATTTTTTTTTTTTTTTTTTTTTTCCAAAATCAGACTTGACACCAGAGAGGCTGAATACCGCACTGAGTCAATGCGGTCTTAGCCTCTCTGGTGTCAACACTCTGTCTGATTTTGGATTTTTTTTTTCTTCTCCAAAATCAGACTTGACACCAGAGAGGCTGAATACTGCACTGAGTCAATGCGGTCTTAGCCTCTGTGGTGTCAACACTGTCTGATTTTGGATTTTTTTTTTTTTTTTCCAAAATCAGACTTGACACCAGAGAGGCTGAATACCGCACTGAGTCAATGCGGTATTAGCCTCTCTGGTGTCAACACTCTGTCTGATTTTGGATTTTTTTTTTCTTCTCCAAAATCAGACTTGACACCAGAGAGGCTGAATACTGCACTGAGTCAATGCGGTCTTAGCCTCTCTGGTGTCAACACTGTCTGATTTTTGATTTTTTTTTTTTTTTTTTCCAAAATCAGACTTGACACCAGAGAGGCTGAATACCGCACTGAGTCAATGCGGTCTTAGCCTCTCTGGTCTCAACACTCTGTCTGATTTTGGATTTTTTTTTTTTTTTTCCAAAATCAGACTTGACACCAGAGAGGCTGAATACCGCACTGAGTCAATGCGGTCTTAGCCTCTCTGGTGTCAACACTCTGTCTGATTTTGGATTTTTTTTTTTTCTTCTCCAAAATCAGACTTGACACCAGAGAGGCTGAATACTGCACTGAGTCAATGCGGTCTTAGCCTCTCTGGTGTCAACACTGTCTGATTTTGTATTTTTTTTTTTTTTTTTTCCAAAATCAGACTTGACACCAGAGAGGCTGAATACCGCACTGAGTCAATGCGGTCTTAGCCTCTCTGGTGTCAACACTCTGTCTGATTTTGATTTTTTTTTTTTTTTTTTTTCCAAAATCAGACTTGACACCAGAGAGGCTGAATACCGCACTGAGTCAATGCGGTCTTAGCCTCTCTGGTGTCAACACTCTGTCTGAAAAAAAAAAAATCCAAAATCAGACAGAGTGCTGACACCAGAGAGGCTAAGACCGCATTGAGTCAATGCGGTCTTAGCCTCTCTGGTGTCAACACTCTGTCTGATTTTGGATTTTTTTTTTCTTCTCCAAAATCAGACTTGACACCAGAGAGGCTGAATACCGCACTGAGTCAATGCGGTATTAGCCTCTCTGGTCTCAACACTCTGTCTGATTTTGGATTTTTTTTTTCTTCTCCAAAATCAGACTTGACACCAGAGAGGCTGAATACCGCACTGAGTCAATGCGGTATTAGCCTCTCTGGTCTCAACACTCTGTCTGATTTTGGATTTTTTTTTCTTTCTCCAAAATCAGACTTGACACCAGAGAGGCTGAATACCGCACTGAGTCAATCCGGTCTTAGCCTCTCTGGTGTCAACACTCTGTCTGATTTTGGATTTTTTTTTTTTTTTTTTTCCAAAATCAGACTTGACACCAGAGAGGCTGAATACCGCACTGAGTCAATGCGGTATTAGCCTCTCTGGTGTCAACACTGTCTGATTTTGGATTTTTTTTTTTTTTTTTTTTTTCCAAAATCAGACTTGACACCAGAGAGGCTGAATACCGCACTGAGTCAATGCGGTCTTAGCCTCTCTGGTGTCAACACTCTGTCTGATTTTGGATTTTTTTTTTCTTCTCCAAAATCAGACTTGACACCAGAGAGGCTGAATACTGCACTGAGTCAATGCGGTCTTAGCCTCTGTGGTGTCAACACTGTCTGATTTTGGATTTTTTTTTTTTTTTTCCAAAATCAGACTTGACACCAGAGAGGCTGAATACCGCACTGAGTCAATGCGGTATTAGCCTCTCTGGTGTCAACACTCTGTCTGATTTTGGATTTTTTTTTTCTTCTCCAAAATCAGACTTGACACCAGAGAGGCTGAATACTGCACTGAGTCAATGCGGTCTTAGCCTCTCTGGTGTCAACACTGTCTGATTTTTGATTTTTTTTTTTTCCAAAATCAGACTTGACACCAGAGAGGCTGAATACCGCACTGAGTCAATGCGGTCTTAGCCTCTCTGGTCTCAACACTCTGTCTGATTTTGGATTTTTTTTTTTTTTTTCCAAAATCAGACTTGACACCAGAGAGGCTGAATACCGCACTGAGTCAATGCGGTCTTAGCCTCTCTGGTGTCAACACTCTGTCTGATTTTGGATTTTTTTTTTTTCTTCTCCAAAATCAGACTTGACACCAGAGAGGCTGAATACTGCACTGAGTCAATGCGGTCTTAGCCTCTCTGGTGTCAACACTGTCTGATTTTGTATTTTTTTTTTTTTTTTTCCAAAATCAGACTTGACACCAGAGAGGCTGAATACCGCACTGAGTCAATGCGGTCTTAGCCTCTCTGGTGTCAACACTCTGTCTGATTTTGATTTTTTTTTTTTTTTTTTTTCCAAAATCAGACTTGACACCAGAGAGGCTGAATACCGCACTGAGTCAATGCGGTCTTAGCCTCTCTGGTGTCAACACTCTGTCTGATTTTGGATTTTTTTTTTTTCTTCTCCAAAATCAGACTTGACACCAGAGAGGCTGAATACTGCACTGAGTCAATGCGGTCTTAGCCTCTCTGGTGTCAACACTGTCTGATTTTGTATTTTTTTTTTTTTTTTTCCAAAATCAGACTTGACACCAGAGAGGCTGAATACCGCACTGAGTCAATGCGGTCTTAGCCTCTCTGGTGTCAACACTCTGTCTGATTTTGATTTTTTTTTTTTTTTTTTTTCCAAAATCAGACTTGACACCAGAGAGGCTGAATACCGCACTGAGTCAATGCGGTCTTAGCCTCTCTGGTGTCAACACTCTGTCTGATTTTGATTTTTTTTTTTTTTTTTTTTCCAAAATCAGACTTGACACCAGAGAGGCTGAATACCGCACTGAGTCAATGCGGTCTTAGCCTCTCTGGTGTCAACACTCTGTCTGAAAAAAAAAAAATCCAAAATCAGACAGAGTGCTGACACCAGAGAGGCTAAGACCGCATTGACTCAGTGCGGTATTCAGCCTCTCTGGTGTCAAGTCTGATACAGCGTACCCCCGTTGATGCCGGTTAAATTTCTTGGAGTAGTACGAAACCGGGTGCTCCACGCCATCATCTCCATCTTGCAGGAGGACAGCACCGGCTCCTACATCACTTGCATCAACAGCAAGTTTAAACGGCCGCTCAAACACAGGCGCCGCAAGCATAGGTGCATTTATCAGCAAAGCCTTCACACTCTCAAATGAAGACTGACAAGATGGAGACCATTGATAACGCACCTTTGGGCTTAACATATCAGTGAGCGGAGCCGCTACGGTCGAAAAGTTTTTACAAAAACCCCTGTAGTAGCCTGCCATGCCCAAAAAACGCATCAGACTGCGTCTAGAAACAGGAGCAGGGAACGACACAACAGCCTCAACCTTGGAGTACACCGGTTTAACTTGGCCTCGACCCACAATTTTGCCCAAGTACGTCACAGTAGCCTGACCAAACTCACACTTTGCAAGGTTAAGTGTGAGATTGGCGTCGCGCAGCCTCCCAAACACAGCATGAAGCTGCTGAATGTGGTCATCCCAAGATGTGGAAAAAACCACAATGTCGTCCAGATAAGCTTCACAGCCTGGCAACCCTGACAAGACTGTGTTGACCAAGCGTTGAAATGTAGCGGGGGCATTACGCACGCCAAAAGGCATTACCGTATACTCAAGGAAAGCATCAGGAGTCACAAATGCACAAATCTCTTTTGCCCGGGGAGTGAGCGGCACCTGCCAATATCCTTTTAACATGTCCAGTTTTGTGACATAACTGGCACTGCCGACATGGTCTACACAATCCTCGACCCGGGGAAGTGGAAAACAATCAGGCTTTGTGACTCCATTTACTTTACGAAAATCGGTGCAAAATCGGTCTGAGCCATCAGCTTTGTCAGCTAAGAGGCACGGTGAACTCCAAGAACTCAAGCTCGGTACGGCTATGCCGTTCTCCAGCATATAATTCACCTGCTTCTGCAGACGGACACGTTTATCAGGATTCACCCTATACGCATGTTGTTTTATCGGCGGTGAATCCCCCACATCAATGTCATGTTGTAATACATGGGTTTGGCTCGGCACGTCTGAAAACAGAGACAAATGAGATTCAATTAGACTGACCACATCCTCGCGCTGACATGGAATCAAATGTGCAAAACAGTTATCAAGTTTAGTCAACCTTTCGGAATTTTTCAGTCGTCCATGAACAACAGCACTGGACAAACCAGCCACGTCATCGGTTTCGACATCAGGCAACAGTGAATCAGCCTGGGATTCAGGACGTTCCGCGCTGGACAGCGCCAGAACCACCCCGGTCTTTTGACTTTCAGCACTGGACAGCTCCTCAGCCCCGACAGGACATGACAGGTCAGCCTCCCTGTCCAGATAAGGTTTCAGCATGTTAATATGACATAGCCTCTTTCGCCGCCTGCGCTCCGGAGTGGCAATAATGTAGTCTCGGTCATTAATATTCTCTTTGACAAGATAAGGACCAGTGTAACTGCCTGCAGTGCAGAACCAAGTATGGGCAACAACACCAAAACCTTATCTCCTGGAGCAAAACTCCTGGTTTTAGCGTTTTTGTCAAACCATCTCTTCATTCTGGACTGCGCGACAGCCATGTTCTGCCTTGCCAATTCGCAAGCACGATGAAGTTTGAAGCGAAATTACAAACATAGTCAAGCAAGTTTTGCGGTTCACTGTCACCCAGCCACTTCTCTTGCAAGAGTTTAAGAGGCCCGCGCACCGTATGTGCAAACACGAGCTCCGTCGGACTGAAGCCCAAGGACTCCTGCACCACCTCACGAGACGCAAAAAGGAGTAGGTGAACCCCCTCGTCCCAGTCCTTTTCAAACTCCAGACAGTAAGCCCGAAGCATAGACTTTAAAGTCTGGTGAAAGCGTTCAATCGCCCCCTGACTTTCTGGGAGGTATGCGCTTGACCTGTGAGTGACATCAAGTTGCTTCATAACCTGCGCAAAAACTCGCGACATGAAATTTGAGCCTTGATCAGTTTGTATCACTTTGGGTAACCCAAACATTGAAAATAAATTCACCAAAGCCTTCACGATCACAGGGGCAGTAATCTTACGCAAAGGAATGGCTTCAGGAAAACGAGTCGCAGAACACATAATTGTTAAAAGGAACTGGTTACCACTCTTTGTGCGGGGAAGTGGCCCAACACAGTCCACAATTACGCGTTCAAACGGCTCACCAACAACTGGTATTGGATAGAGCGGGTACGGAGGGATGGCTTGATTTGGTTTACCAGCGACCTGGCAGATATGACATGTTTTACAATGTTGCCTCACGTCCCCTTTTAGCCCCGGCCAGAAAAAACATCGCAAGACACGATCAAAAGTTTTGTTTACCCCCAAATGTCCAGCAAGTGGATTATCATGAGCCAATTTCAGAATTTCACTTCTGTAGGTCTGTAACCAGGGGGAGAAACCCCTCAGTTGTTCAATATTCCTCTTTACTGGGGAGCACTCTGTCCAAACCAGCACGCAGACACAGGTTCAAAGTTCTCAAGAGGCATTTATTTTGACAGTTAAAAAGATAAAAAGAGTCCCGGCTAAAAGTCTTTAAACTCAGTCCAACCCGCAGCAGGGGTTTTGCAGCCCGGATCGTCGGAGGGCAGCTTCCTTTGTCGGCGGGTCCAGCGTTCAGGAAAGCCTACGACCAAACATGTCAATTAGAGGCAATAGGCGAATATTCAGCCTCATAGGCGAAGTAGAGTCGCGTGTGTTGGGACAGCTAGTAAACTAATGTTTTCAATAAATAAACGAAATAAACGAAAGTACGAGGCCAATACTCCTCCAAACTCAAAACAACTCCAAATATGAGGCCACAGCAAACCAAACGTATTTAAGCCAAAAATAACTAGTTGTCCCAAGCACATACAGCAGTGCCACAATGAGTTCCAATGACGTGTATCAACTTGTAGATTTATAGAGAGGTACTTAGCTCAGAGAGGAGTGAAGCGTAGTTCACCCCTCTACCATTTCCACAGGGCGTCCTCTCTCTTTTCCTCAATCCGGTCCGCCGTGCTGTCCCACGCACCGCCTCGTCACCAGCTCTCGTACCACTCATGGCCTCGTCACCAGCTCTCGTACCACTCATGGCCCTGGCTGTCCTGTCTCCGTCCCGTCCAAGCCCATCTGTCACTTGCTCGTGCCGGTTTGCTCTGCCGGTTTGCTCTGTCTTCTCTCCACTCTCCACCTGTATATATGGCAGTTTGTGTGGCCAAGAAAACCCACAGCTCACCCCAGGTGCGCCAATCACCCCAGGTGGAAACATTTACACTAATCACCAGGTGAGGGACGGAATTGGATGGGTGCATTCATACAGAGTGCAGTGAAGGAGAGATGACCCACACCCACACACAGTCACCCCGTGACAGGTCTGTGGGACTACAATTTGGTTCACAATACCCCAGTCATCCTCTGTGGATATGCGCAACGGTGTCCATTTACGCATGAGCACCTCCCCTTTCAAAAAATAACCAGTGGGCATTTTCTCTACATCATCCACTGGAACAACAGCCTCAAAAAGTGGGGTTAGAGACGGATCTCGTTTTTGCTCAACAACAAGCTGTTCCTGTGACATGTGTATGTCCGAGCCTGGCTTACTCACAGGAGGAGGAAAAACAACCGGAGGTGAATTAGAAGACACCGGAGAGGCACTCTGAACCGGAGGAGAAACAGGAGGTGAAGTGAGCTGATCAAAACTAGCCATGAAGCTATGAGTCAACTCCACTTCCTCCTCCATCCCAGATAAATCCTCTTTCTGCTTTTTTGCCATCGCACGGGTCACAGCACAGACAGGAAAGACTTTTGGAAATTTGAGTTCCAACTCATCTGGATGCTCAGACAGAGGCACAGCCGTAACCTCAGGATTAACAAGCACTTTACCCCCAGCCAAATCGTTGCCCAAAATAAAAGACACGCCTTCTATTGGGAACTCAGAACGAACCCCCACCTTCACGCGCCCCTTAACTAGGTCTGAATCCAGGTAAATGAAATGCAGGGGAACCCCCACAAACTCCATCCCAAACCCCTGGACTAAAGCCTCAGACCTGACAGAGGATTTCTCTGAGAACGGCAATACATTCCCCAAAATGACTGACTGGGAAGCTGCAGTGTCTCTCAAGATGGTGACAGGCATTGTGGGCCCTCCATCCATCAGAGAAACACACCCCTTCATGATGAAAGGAGCAAACACTGGATCAGCACTCACTGGAACAGGTAGACTGGGCGGGGTTTCAACTTTCACTGCTGTCACTGCTCTGGGTGGGAATTCTGTTTTCATCAGAACAATTGCTTTTGAGGATTTATTTCTGTTCTTACTGTCCAGGGCAAAACAAGTACTCATGGTGTGACCCCGCTTCTTACAGTAAGCGCAAACAGGCCTGTCCTTAGCCCCCACCCCCTCTTTACCACTAGGCCTTCCTTCCCACTCTCCACTTTGCCTAGCTGGGAAAAAAGAAGATTTGGACATCTGGACATTACGCTCAGAGGAGGAATGACCCCTCTCAAACGTCTCCCTGTGAGTGAGTACATACTCATCTGCAAGGACAGCTGCCTCAGACAGTTTGGAAACTTTCTGCTCATTGATATAAGTAGCAATTTTATCTGGTAAACAGTTTCTAAACTCCTCCAGCAGTAACAGATCACGGAGTTTGTCAAAATCAGTTACATTTTTAGAGTGGCACCAGCGATCAAACAGAGCTTCTTTCTCACGACCAAACTCAACATATGTTTGGTTTTCCATTTTCTTGAACCGGCGAAATTTCTGCCGATACGCCTCAGGAACCAACTCATACGCTCGAAGCACAGCGACCTTGACATGTTCATAGTCAAGACTTGATTCAGGAGACAAGGATGCATACGCCTCCTGCGCTTTACCGGTAAGCACGCACTGGAGAAGCAGAGGCCAGATGTGTTTGGGCCATTTTAATGTTACTGCAACACGCTCAAACAGGACGAAATACTTATCCACATCTTTCCCACTAAAAGGAGGAACCATGCGAATGCAGCGATTCACATCAAACTCATCAGATCGACGAGATTCTGACCGGTGTTCGGATGTAGTGGAGGAGGAAGCCCGCTGCAATTCAAGCTCCTGTACGCGTAACTGCTGACTTTTAGTTTCCTCCTCCATCCTCCGAAGTTCCAAATTCATCTCCATCTCCTGCAATGCTAAACGGCGCATCTCAAGATCTAATTCCTTAATTCGGATCGCTTCCCCTGGGCCATGCACCCCCGCCGGAGACTGCTTATCCTCTGGCGACGCACAAGGCAAAAGCTCCTTCTTAGTTAACATGGAAAACAGCTCTGTTTTGATCGCTTGCTTGTTTGATTGCTTTGAAACAGTGATGCCGAAATGTTCGGCGATAGCAATCAAATCAACTTTTTTGCACTTATGAAAAACCCCAAGTGTTGGTTGTCCCACAAACTCCTCTAAATCAAAGTCTCCCATTATCTGGACTAGACTTCAAAAATTGTGTCCCCGTCAGCTCCAAAAACCAGGTGTAAATAAGCCTGATACTCCACACAGCTCAAAAATAGCAGCACACAAAATAGAAAATCACTGCCCACACACAGCAGCAATATGAGCGGCGTCCGCCACGCGTGCGCGCAACAGCTTGCCAAACAAGCAACAGGCACTAAAGCCGAAAAAATAGCGCACCAATAGCCTACCAACTGTTCAAGCAACACTCCACACTGTTAACACACATAACGCTCAATATGTGGAGGAAAAATAATTGCTTTAACACAAATTGTGAACAAAAAGTAACTGCGTGCCTGTAAGGTACTTTAGTGAAAAAAACAAAGTGCCCAGCAACACACACATGTCATACCAGACACATGGAAAAAAAAGTTACTGACACAGCTTGCAATCACAGTACCCACCGCAAAATCAGCTACAGCACCGAGGCCCAAGGAATCAGAGCCACCAGCACAAAAACCGCACAACGCCAGCACGGAAAAACAGCGCTCCCTAAAAAGATGAAACAATGGGATTACGCATGGATCACAAAAAAGTTTGGACGAGCCCCCATAATATGTTACGGTCTTCAAATCATGTCAACAAATGGCTCAACAGAAGACCAAAACATATTAAGGACGCCAGACAAGGTTGCAAATTGGTAAAGAATATTTATTTAAATAAACCCAAAAATATTCAAGTCACAAATAATACAAACCAAACAGACTGGAGATCCGGCCAAACTCATCAAAAAGGGCCTGGGCCAACCCCTTTGGGCCGTTGGAGCCAGTATAAACCTAAAAACAAGAAGAGTTAACCTATAACTAAACCGAAAACAGGACTACCGGGGACTCCAGCCTAAACCAAAATAACAAAGAAAGTAACAAAGAAAAGTCACCACTGGAGAGAAGAGATTCCTCTCCAGGAGCTGCTGTGAGCATGTGTGGGTCAGAGAGAGATCTGCCTGCTCTCTACTCCAGCCTCCATTTAACCCTGCAGGGCTGATCAACTCCAGGTGTTCCTGCTCAGGTGATTAGAGCAGAAACACCAGAGGGAGGGGGGAGAGAGAGAGAGAGTAGTTGAGATCAGAGAGAGAGAGAGAAGAAGAGGAGGAGGAGGAGAGCTGGTCACATAACAGGTGTCAAGTCTGATTTTGGAGAAAAAAAAAATCCAAAATCAGACAGAGTGTTGAGACCAGAGAGGCTAAGACCGCATTGACTCAGTGCGGTATTCAGCCTCTCTGGTGTCAAGTCTGATTTTGGAAAAAAAAAAAAAAAATCCAAAATCAGACAGAGTGTTGACACCAGAGAGGCTAAGACCGCATTGACTCAGTGCAGTATTCAGCCTCTCTGGTGTCAAGTCTGATTTTGGAAAAAAAAAAAAAAAATCCAAAATCAGACAGAGTGTTGAGACCAGAGAGGCTAAGACCGCATTGACTCAGTGCGGTATTCAGCCTCTCTGGTGTCAAGTCTGATTTTGGAAAAAAAAAAAAAAAAAAAAAAAAAAAAATCAGACAGAGTGTTGAGACCAGAGAGGCTAAGACCGCATTGACTCAGTGCGGTATTCAGCCTCTCTGGTGTCAAGTCTGATTTTGGAAAAAAAAAAAAAAAAAATCCAAAATCAGACAGAGTGTTGACACCAGAGAGGCTAAGACCGCATTGACTCAGTGCGGTATTCAGCCTCTCTGGTGTCAAGTCTGATTTTGGAAAAAAAAAAAAAAAAAAAATCCAAAATCAGACAAGAGTGTTGACACCAGAGAGGCTAAGACCGCATTGACTCAGTGCGGTATTCAGCCTCTCTGGTGTCAAGTCTGATTTTGGAAAAAAAAAAAAAAAAAATCCAAAATCAGACAGAGTGTTGACACCAGAGAGGCTAAGACCGCATTGACTCAGTGCGGTATTCAGCCTCTCTGGTGTCAAGTCTGATTTTGAAAAAAAAAAAAAAAAAAAATCCAAAATCAGACAGAGTGCTGAGACCGTATGTGTAGAGGCTAAATTAAACCAAAATAATAAAGCCACTGAGGGGCGAATTGGGAGTAGTTTCAGACGCGTGTTCAAGTCCAAGAAATCAATGTCCATTCACTGTTATAATTGGATGTCTCACCGACCCTCCATTTATTTGGCAATGCATGTTTGTCATTGCTCACCATATGTACAGCATAGTCCAACAGCAACAGTCACGCTATGATGCCCAGTAACCAAACTCATGACTTCACATAATACTGATAACACGGAGAAAATGAACAAACACGGTAATAGTGAAAGGCATGGAGCAGCACCAAACACTGCAGCACGGTCGAAAACTGTGTGCTTTCCCAATCAGCACCTGATTCCCCTCACCTGGGAGCATACCTATATGCACTTTTCTCTCCCATACCATGCTCCACCCAGTGTCCAATGTCAGGATTGCATGTACACACACACAGTCAGATCACAAACAGACAAAAGTAGAATTTGGCTCCAACAGTATGTATATGTATGTATGTATGTATGTATGTATGTATCTATCTATCTATCTATCTATCTATCTATCTATCTATCTATCTATCTATCTAATTATTATTTTATGTGTTCTATAATATAATATGATTTAATATAATTTTTCAACTTGTGACATACATTTGTGCCGTAAGGCATCTAGTCTGCCGGAAAGCTGTCAGAAGAAGAAGAAACTTCCCTTTGGCAATAGACGCATAGACATATATAAGGCTAGATGGCTTAAAGGCCGGGTTTTCCGTGGGGAATATGAATATATATTAAATCTCACGCCCCTAAGGTTTTAGAATCCGTTGAAATTTTTGAAATTGGTTGTTTACAGCCTGAGATATCACCAGAAATCCACTCTGTGTGTGGGGGGGGGGGGGGTGGTGGGGGCGGGGGTGCGGGGACTCGAAATACTACATTTCCCACAATGCACTGGGCTCGCGTGGCCTTCGTTTCCATGCCCACCCCTCAGGCGTTTGGCTGATATCAAACTCCAGTAGGTGGCGGTAATGCACATATATGTTTGCCAACCGCCATAAAACTCAAAGAAGAAGAAGACATGGAGAGAAGACATGGAGAGAAGAAGAAATAAATCGAAAATAAATCGAAAATCAATTGCCTCCAAATTGCACCAAATGTAAACGGTAGTATATATGTCGGGAGATGTCTTCATAAAAAAATTTTCATGCATTTTAAGGCATTTTCGTAGGAGTTACGCGCATCTGATGTTGTAACTATTTTCTGTAAAAATGTGTAAAAACGGGTACATTGCTCAGCGTTGATTTCGTTACTTCAACCCACCTACTACTAGATGTAAAATTTGACGAGCTTTCCAATGCCGCCAGTCCCGTGTCGATTAGTGCTTCCGTTCCCGAGATAATGGTCTCTTTGCAAGGAACTATGGGAAGCTAATATTAGCTACAGCAGGCTAGGCGGTTGACAAGATGGCTGCGTTTTTGTTTTGGTCAAGGCCTCTGAAGGGGCGTGGAGGACCTCTAGAGGCGGGACCATGGCCAACAACAGTTGTAGTTCATAGGTGCACGACTTCCGCAAGGCGGACTTAGGCCAGATGACGCGAAACGCGTCGGCTGGCCCAAAAAATATGTGAGAGATGCTTGATATCTCTGGCAGTGAATATCCAATTTCAAAAATTTCAACGGATTCGAAAACCTTAGGGGCGTGAGATTTAATATATATTCATATTCCCCACGGAAAACCCATCCTTTAAGGCGGAGTCACCAGCGTCGTTGAAGCGCCGCCATCTTGCTACGGCAGGCTTTCTGGTACGTTCTCTGGTAGCTGTTGGAGGGTGCACAGACAAAAATACTCATAACTTGCTGAAATCTTGACGGATTTACAAACGGTTTGGTTTATTACAAGCATATTCCGTTCCCGAGATATGGCAACAACAAAACAAAAAACACTAAAAACACTATATTTTTGATGGGCTCCAAATTACACCAAAATTATACCGAAGCATCTATGCCATGAGAGGGATTCAGGCACAAAGTTTCATGCAGTTTCATCCATTTCCCTAGGAGTTATGATCATCTGATGTGATAATACTAACCCAACAACAGATGCTCATAGCTCCTAGCAAAATGGATGAAACTGCATGAAACTAGGTGCGTGAATTCATCTCATGATGATGATGCTTCAGTTTAAGTTTGGTGTAATTTGGAGCCAAAAATAATAATAAAATGTTAGCGTTTTTTTAACCCATAGATATATATAAAGCTGTGGTGCCGTAGCAAGATGGCCACCATGCGACGACGTCGCTCTCCATTGACCGGCAGCGCGGGTAAGCCATCTAGCCTTATATATGTCTATGAATAGACGGACCAGTAGGTGGCAGTAATGCACAAAAAGCTGTTTGCCAAGCGCCATAAAACAATAGAAGAAGACACCCGATCTACTATGAATCACCTCATTGAATGGAAAGGAATTGCATTCAAATGCCCCCATCGAATGGAGAGGAGTTGTACAATCTCTACAACCCAGTTTAGCCGGGTTGCCGAGGTTACTGTGAAAAGCCCATGGAATGGTTCAGACTCGCCATTGGCTGTTCTCTCGAGCACCACGCCCACCCCTGCAGACACTACTACGCATGCGCGGTTCTACTAAGCACACCGCACACCTCTGCAGACACTACTACGCATGCGCAAAGCGCAGGTTATGCGGGTTGGATTCATTTTCCCATTCAATGCATTGCACTGGCGTATAAAACAGCTTTGTGGTCGCTAGCTGCCCGTCAGCTTAGCAAACTCAAGGTGAGTGGTTTTTACTAGCATGCTAATCCTAGAAGAACAAGCTAATGTCACATTAAACTCCAGGCGAGTGTGTTTACCTAGCTTCTGCTAGCCAGGCTAACCTTCTGCTTCCATCAACAGGCTACCGTCACTTTTAGAAACTAACGCTAATGTTATGTTAGATGATCAACTCCGGTTTATTTACCTTCTGCTGTGGTTAGCTCATGCTAGCGCTAGTAAAGGGATGACCAGGGATGACAAGCTTGCTTAGCTTTTAGAAGCAAAGCTAATGTTGTTTTCAGTGTTGCTTGGTGCTGTCACACTCACACACATGCGTTAACATTAATACACGTCTTAGCTTTTTAAAGGTAAGCTAATGTCACATGTGTGTTAATTGAAAGAGCCAAAACCTAGCTTTAAAAGGCTTCTGAAATAGCTTCAAGGCAGGGGACAGGAAAACCAATCAATTACAGATCACGGGGTTCTCACTATAATTCCATCCATAGGTAACATAATGTAAAATAACTACTCCTACATACATTAGGATGCAGTTAGGATCCCTGGTGAATGCATGTAAAAAATAGATATATAATGGACATAATAAAAGGGAGCCGGCTCTGTCTGTTTGGTGTTTCTGTCTGTCCCGCTGGTGATTATGTCAGTGATGTCACTGGTGATGTCATCAGTCCCCGCTGGTGATGATGTCGTCATCAGTGATCTCATAATCAAAGTCCCAGGGGCAGACACTGAAATAAGTGGGAGTGGCACACGGGCTTAGAGATGTGACGTAGATGTTGTCTCTGTGTTTTATAGCGAGTCGGGTGGGGGGCGAGCACTCTAGAGGGGCTCACTACCCTTGTTAGGCTAACGGCCTAAACATGGTCGTCAGTCAGAGCCTCGCCCCGCCCTCCCCGTATGACGGCGGGTGGAGCCCCGTCCTACGGGGAGGGGGCGAATGTGACTCAGCGCTGACGAGAGTTGTGACTGGTCGTTGCCTTGGCTCATCGTCGTAAAGTCGCCTTTCAAAGCATGACGTTAGATTATAACGAACTAGTTGTGTGGCTTAGCCTTCCCAAATGTTGAGGGTCGTTTTTTAGAATTTAATACATAGAATTGGGAACGTTACATTCAATTTCATTCAGACTGCCTGGCAGACAATCTCCGCCATTTTCACACGGAGCTTCCACAGGAGGAGGGAGGGTGGAAGGAGGGAGGGCATAGTGGCGTCCGAGCATGTAGGGCTAGCTGGCGCCGCCAGGCGGCGAGACGGCTCCAATTCGAGGCGGACGGATGACCATGTTTAGGCCTTAAGGCTACCATTTGTTTTCTCAGAGGCAGAGGGATACAGTGCCGGCTCTAACTGTGGTATATTGGGAGTGAGTGGTACTGACTTTACTAGGTGCACATTATCAGATAATAATGGACACCCTGCAGCCAATCAGAATTGAGTATTCACCCAGACCATGGTATAAATATTTATATATATATGTATGCCCCCTTTAGGGTGATAACTACCACTTATGTTCATTTAGGTTTCCGATTGCTATATTACATGGAGTGTCTGGTGTGGGAGATTTGATCTGTCAAAAGCAGGGGAACAAAGGCTCGCTCCTGGCCAATCCTGACGCTTGACTGCTGCATAGGCGGGCACAGGGCGTGGTCTGCCTAAAACCGCGGTGCAATCCATAATTACGCCTCCAAGGCAGGGGACAGGAAAACCAGTCGATTACAGATCACGGCGTTCTCAAAGTGGACTCCAGAGATGCCAGGGGTCCTTGAGGGCCTTCCAGGCAGTCCCCAGCAAAAAGGGGGATACTTTATTGTGACGTCACCAAACGTTCCACAGTGCATGTGCTTAAAAGGGAATGCCATGAATGGATTGTGATTTCAAAATGTCTTCCATTAGCTTTAGTGTCATACAATAACATTCTTGCTGCCTTAGTTTGCACCCTTTGAACTCTTCTTACACTATCACAAAGAAATGAGGTATCCTCTTTGTCAGTAAAGCAGTACCAATAATGTTCTTAGGTAAGTGGCAAATGTGAGGAAACTAAGATAACTGGCTTCACCATAAATTGTTACATATTTTTGCCTTTGTAACCACATCTTGAACATCTCTTCGGGCTTTCTTCTAGTGGAGCCAAGAACCTTGATTTCTGTCTTCCTATATTAAGAACAAGCTTCAGGGATGCAAACTAGTAAAAATTTTATCCAAAAATTGAGCATTTAAGTGACTACATATCAAAATATGCAAAATTCTTACTTTTTCTTCCTCATTCACACAAGTTCTCTCACTTGCTCTCTCTAACACAATATTTTATATTTCTCATGTTATTTCTTGCAGAAAGATGGTTAAAGTAAAGAAAATTTTTTATGTCAAATGGAGAAGCTGTGTGGTGGACCAGGGGAGAACCATGAAGTCGGTAAGGAGGCACAACATCCTCCAGTCTCCTACCAGCTCTATGGAGGAGATAGGAGGATGTCCAGGCGGCGATCGAGCAGCACCAGCATCAATGGCTGAAGCCCCTCTAGAACCTGAGGGCGGTGCTCTTCCACCACCTTCCAAACTTCGTAAGCTCGAGGATGTGCAGGTAGGGATGTTAATGGTTTATCGACAATTGATTAATCGATCGTACATAATTAGATCATTCAAATATTATGTTAACAGATTAATCTACAATGTAGGCTATGTGCTAATTTCTAATTTTTATTTTCTTTGCTGAAATGATTTAAAGGCCGGGTTTTCCGTGGGGAATATGAATATATATTAAATCTCACGCCCCTAAGGTTTTAGAATCCGTTGAAATTTTTGAAATTGGTTGTTTACAGCCTGAGATATCACCAGAAATCCACTCTGTGTGTGTGGGGGGGGGGGGTGGTGGGGGGGGGGGGTGCGGGGACTCGAAATACTACATTTCCCACAATGCACTGGGCTCGCGTGGCCTTCGTTTCCATGCCCACCCCTCAGGCGTTTGGCTGATATCAAACTCCAGTAGGTGGCGGTAATGCACATATATGTTTGCCAACCGCCATAAAACTCAAAGAAGAAGAAGACATGGAGAGAAGACATGGAGAGAAGAAGAAATAAATCGAAAATAAATCGAAAATCAATTGCCTCCAAATTGCACCAAATGTAAACGGTAGTATATATGTCGGGAGATGTCTTCATAAAAAAATTTTCATGCATTTTAAGGCATTTTCGTAGGAGTTACGCGCATCTGATGTTGTAACTATTTTCTGTAAAAATGTGTAAAAACGGGTACATTGCTCAGCGTTGATTTCGTTACTTCAACCCACCTACTACTAGATGTAAAATTTGACGAGCTTTCCAATGCCGCCAGTCCCGTGTCGATTAGTGCTTCCGTTCCCGAGATAATGGTCTCTTTGCAAGGAACTATGGGAAGCTAATATTAGCTACAGCAGGCTAGGCGGTTGACAAGATGGCTGCGTTTTTGTTTTGGTCAAGGCCTCTGAAGGGGCGTGGAGGACCTCTAGAGGCGGGACCATGGCCAACAACAGTTGTAGTTCATAGGTGCACGACTTCCGCAAGGCGGACTTAGGCCAGATGACGCGAAACGCGTCGGCTGGCCCAAAAAATATGTGAGAGATGCTTGATATCTCTGGCAGTGAATATCCAATTTCAAAAATTTCAACGGATTCGAAAACCTTAGGGGCGTGAGATTTAATATATATTCATATTCCCCACGGAAAACCCATCCTTTAACACCACGAGGGTGAAATTTAACTTTCACTGCTCATACAGAGGAAGAAGAAAGCCAAGCTAGCAGACAGAAAGTCCAGTGTGGGAGAATTACCCCGCAAAAGACAACAGTAATCATTGTAATACAATGTTGAAATATGTCACGTCCACAAGCACAATGACAGCTAACGCAGGAAGTTTAGTTGGTTGATCGACTTTTTGGGTCGGCCTAAAGACAGTTGTAAAACCCTGCATTTTGTAGTTTCTATTTAGCATGTCAAAAGCGTTTGTTTTTTTTCAATCTAATGATTCATCGATTAATCAATTGTTAACATGACCATTTAATCGATTACGAGAATTGATCACAATTTGCATCCCTATCTGCAGGCATGGATTGAAATCCGGCCCAGTCTGCATGTGCCAGCTGTGGAGTCCCTCTGCCCACCCCTAAGTCCATGCTGCCACATATGTCAGTGTGCTTTAAAGGAAGAAATCTGGAAATGTGGTGATTGTGACAATGGAACCAATGCATTGGATTTATAGGCTAATGTGTGCACACCATCTAATGGCCATGTCATGTTGGTAGCGCGCTACACATACCTCTTCATTGCGTTGGCAGAGCAGATTGTGTCCCGTCCCAGTGGAAAGAGCGGCTGTGACGTCAGCGCTGGTGAGTTGCCGTTCCTGATCGGCAATGAGCGTGTGAGTGTGATTCACAGGTTGTTTTTTCCACACCGGCAAGAACCGGCGAGGAATAGGCTGTGATGTGGATCCCGCTGAACCCGTGGCCCTCTGCGATGAGCTGCCTGTGGCCTCGCACAGATCGGTACCGCTTAGCTGGCTGTGATGAAATGTGGATCCCTCTTCGTGCACAACACGCTGAGTAGATTGTCCCGGGCCGATGGCTGTAGTCTCCCGTCACCTGGTCTCCGCAGCTTATGACAGCAGGCGCACTCTGCCACTATGCACCTGCAGCTCCAGCCAAACACACTCCAGTGCTGTATATGGCTGGTTGATCCCGAACAACGGTCCAATACGAGTCAAAAATAAAGCCAGTTTTCGACTAATGTAGAGGCTAAATTAAACCAAAATAATAAAGCCACTGAGGGGCGAATTGGGAGTAGTTTCAGACGCGTGTTCAAGTCCAAGAAATCAATGTCCATTCACTGTTATAATTGGATGTCTCACCGACCCTCCATTTATTTGGCAATGCATGTTTGTCATTGCTCACCATATGTACAGCATAGTCCAACAGCAACAGTCACGCTATGATGCCCAGTAACCAAACTCATGACTTCACATAATACTGATAACACGGAGAAAATGAACAAACACGGTAATAGTGAAAGGCATGGAGCAGCACCAAACACTGCAGCACGGTCGAAAACTGTGTGCTTTCCCAATCAGCACCTGATTCCCCTCACCTGGGAGCATCCCTATATGCACTTTTCTCTCCCATACCATGCTCCACCCAGTGTCCAATGTCAGGATTGCATGTACACACACACAGTCAGATCACAAACAGACAAAAGTAGAATTTGGCTCCAACAGTATGTATATGTATGTATGTATGTATCTATCTATCTATCTATCTATCTATCTATCTATCTATCTATCTATCTATCTATCTTATTATTATTTTATGTGTTCTATAATATAATATGATTTAATATAATTTTTCAACTTGTGACATACATTTGTGCCGTAAGGCATCTAGTCTGCCGGAAAGCTGTCAGAAGAAGAAGAAACTTCCCTTTGGCAATAGACGGACCAGTAGGTGGCAGTAATGCACAAAAAGCTGTTTGCCAAGCGCCATAAAACAATAGAAGAAGACACCCGATCTACTATGAATCACCTCATTGAATGGAAAGGAATTGCATTCAAATGCCCCCATCGAATGGAGAGGAGTTGTACAATCTCTACAGCCCAGTTTAGCCGGGTTGCCGAGGTTACTGTGAAAAGCCCATGGAATGGTTCAGACTCGCCATTGGCTGTTCTCTCGAGCACCACGCCCACCCCTGCAGACACTACTACGCATGCGCGGTTCTACTAAGCACACCGCACACCTCTGCAGACACTACTACGCATGCGCAAAGCGCAGGTTATGCGGGTTGGATTCATTTTCCCATTCAATGCATTGCACTGGCGTATAAAACAGCTTTGTGGTCGCTAGCTGCCCGTCAGCTTAGCAAACTCAAGGTGAGTGGTTTTTACTAGCATGCTAATCCTAGAAGAACAAGCTAATGTCACATTAAACTCCAGGCGAGTGTGTTTACCTAGCTTCTGCTAGCCAGGCTAACCTTCTGCTTCCATCAACAGGCTACCGTCACTTTTAGAAACTAACGCTAATGTTATGTTAGATGATCAACTCCGGTTTATTTACCTTCTGCTGTGGTTAGCTCATGCTAGCGCTAGTAAAGGGATGACCAGGGATGACAGGCTTGCTTAGCTTTTAGAAGCAAAGCTAATGTTGTTTTCAGTGTTGCTTGGTGCTGTCACACTCACACACATGCGTTAACATTAATACACGTCTTAGCTTTTTAAAGGTAAGCTAATGTCATGTGTGTTAATTGAAAGAGCCAAAACCTAGCTTTAAAAGGCTTCTGAAATAGCTTCAAGGCAGGGGACAGGAAAACCAATCAATTACAGATCACGGGGTTCTCACTATAATTCCATCCATAGGTAACATAATGTAAAATAACTACTCCTACATACATTAGGATGCAGTTAGGATCCCTGGTGAATGCATGTAAAAAATAGATATATAATGGACATAATAAAAGGGAGCCGGCTCTGTCTGTTTGGTGTTTCTGTCTGTCCCGCTGGTGATTATGTCAGTGATGTCACTGGTGATGATGTCATCAGTCCCCGCTGGTGATGATGTCGTCATCAGTGATCTCATAATCAAAGTCCCAGGGGCAGACACTGAAATAAGTGGGAGTGGCACACGGGCTTAGAGATGTGACGTAGATGTTGTCTCTGTGTTTTATAGCGAGTCGGGGGGGGGGCGAGCACTCTAGAGGGGCTCACTACCCTTGTTAGGCTAACGGCCTAAACATGGTCGTCCGTCAGAGCCTCGCCCCGCCCTCCCCGTATGACGGCGGGTGGAGCCCCGTCCTACGGGGAGGGGGCGAATGTGACTCAGCGCTGACGAGAGTTGTGACTGGTCGTTGCCTTGGCTCATCGTCGTAAAGTCGCCTTTCAAAGCATGACGTTAGATTATAACGAACTAGTTGTGTGGCTTAGCCTTCCCAAATGTTGAGGGTCGTTTTTTAGAATTTAATACATAGAATTGGGAACGTTACATTCAATTTCATTCAGACTGCCTGGCAGACAATCTCCGCCATTTTCACACGGAGCTTCCACAGGAGGAGGGAGGGTGGAAGGAGGGAGGGCATAGTGGCGTCCGAGCATGTAGGGCTAGCTGGCGCCGCCAGGCGGCGAGACGGCTCCAATTCGAGGCGGACGGATGACCATGTTTAGGCCTTAAGGCTACCATTTGTTTTCTCAGAGGCAGAGGGATACAGTGCCGGCTCTAACTGTGGTATATTGGGAGTGAGTGGTACTGACTTTACTAGGTGCACATTATCAGATAATAATGGACACCCTGCAGCCAATCAGAATTGAGTATTCACCCAGACCATGGTATAAATATTTATATATATATGTATGCCCCCTTTAGGGCGATAACTACCACTTATGTTCATTTAGGTTTCCGATTGCTATATTACATGGAGTGTCTGGTGTGGGAGATTTGATCTGTCAAAAGCAGGGGAACAAAGGCTCGCTCCTGGCCAATCCTGACGCTTGACTGCTGCATAGGCGGGCACAGGGCGTGGTCTGCCTAAAACCGCGGTGCAATCCATAATTACGCCTCCAAGGCAGGGGACAGGAAAACCAGTCGATTACAGATCACAGCGTTCTCAAAGTGGACTCCAGAGATGCCAGGGGTCCTTGAGGGCCTTCCAGGCAGTCCCCAGCAAAAAGGGGGATACTTTATTGTGACGTCACCAAACGTTCCACAGTGCATGTGCTTAAAAGGGAATGCCATGAATGGATTGTGATTTCAAAATGTCTTCCATTAGCTTTAGTGTCATACAATAACATTCTTGCTGCCTTAGTTTGCACCCTTTGAACTCTTCTTACACTATCACAAAGAAATGAGGTATCCTCTTTGTCAGTAAAGCAGTACCAATAATGTTCTTAGGTAAGTGGCAAATGTGAGGAAACTAAGATAACTGGCTTCACCATAAATTGTTACATATTTTTGCCTTTGTAACCACATCTTGAACATCTCTTCGGGCTTTCTTCTAGTGGAGCCAAGAACCTTGATTTCTGTCTTCCTATATTAAGAACAAGCTTCAGGGATGCAAACTAGTAAAAATGTTATCCAAAAATTGAGCATTTAAGTGACTACATATCAAAATATGCAAAATTCTTACTTTTTCTTCCTCATTCACACAAGTTCTCTCACTTGCTCTCTCTAACACAATATTTTATATTTCTCATGTTATTTCTTGCAGAAAGATGGTTAAAGTAAAGAAAAAAATTTATGTCAAATGGAGAAGCTGTGTGGTGGACCAGGGGAGAACCATGAAGTCGGTAAGGAGGCACAACATCCTCCAGTCTCCTACCAGCTCTATGGAGGAGATAGGAGGATGTCCAGGCGGCGATCGAGCAGCACCAGCATCAATGAAGTTTAGTTGGTTGATCGACTTTTTGGGTCGGCCTAAAGACAGGTGTAAAACCCTGCATTTTGTATTTTCTATTTAGCATGTCAAAAGCGTTTTTTTTTTTTCAATCTAATGATTCATCGATTAATCATCGATTACGAGAATTGATCACAATTTGCATCCCTATCTGCAGGCATGGATTGAAATCCGGCCCAGTCTGCATGTGCCAGCTGTGGAGTCCCTCTGCCCACCCCTAAGTCCATGCTGCCACATATGTCAGTGTGCTTTAAAGGAAGAAATCTGGAAATGTGGTGATTGTGACAATCAGGCTGTACTCTGCACCCCCTGCACCATTAGAGAACACAGCAAATTCAACCTTGTGCATGAAATGGAGATGTGGGATGTAAGTATTTTCCATTTTCTACCACTATGTTACAAATTATAGAAGCTCAAATCTTCCAAGAAACCATTGTTTTGCAGAAAAGAGCAAAGGGGAAGGGGACTTTTTCTAAACTATCAAGCAATTAATCAATGACTCAATGCATGTTACTCAGCACGAGGTGTTCCATGGGGAATTATGCCTACCCCACACTACAGGATTTTCAAATCCTTGAAGATTATAAAAATATTGAGAGCCCACACACTACAGGACAGAGAGAGCCAATTTTTTAACATTTCAATCTTGGGACACACACACAATCGCGTCTGTTCAAACGCAACCCCACACACTAGAAGATTATGCCGAAGATTCACCTTGGAAGCAGGGCTCGACGTTAACTTTTAAAATGCCTATTCAGTGTGCGCACCGGGTGTAGTAGTAGTAATAATGATAATAATAATAATACATTTGTGTCATTTCGTTTTCTAAACAAATCTTATTTTTTGTTTTTATAATGCATTTGCACTGAAAGGATTTGTTTAACTAATATTTGCGCGGACAGCCGCGTCCATTCGGGGTGTGGGCCTACTGTGCACGGCCAGGCGAAAACCGTCTGCACAGGTGCCTTGTGTGGAGGGGCGCGTCTGCTGATTTGACTCACTTTTCCGTGCGGACACTCGCCGATGCGGGAAGCATGAGACCTAAGCGCTTGTTGTAGGCTACATGCTTTGCAGTATAGCATTAGTTTTCCGTCCCGTTCAAAGACGCACGGGTATTTCACCTCGATGACAATTTCCTCGTTCTTTGTTTCTGTGCGGGGCTGCGGGCGAACGCGGACCAGATTATTTTGCGAAAAACTAATGGAAACGCAGCTACTACTGGCTCTCTGCTCAAGATGCAATCGCCTGTCGGGTTGTAAATATCTAACATGTTAGATATGCCCGATTCACAATCGGGAAGAGGCAGTCTTCCCGATTGTGAATCTTTGAACCCCACACACTACAGGATCATTTGGGAAGATTATCTGCCCGACGCGCATCAAATCGGGAGCACCCCCGAGAAAATCGGGAGGGGGCAATCTTGGCCATAATCTTGCAAATTATCCTGTAGTGTGGGGTAGGCATTAGTGTCAAAATGAGTGTCAAGTTCCTCCCTGAGCAGCAGGTGTCAGTTATCTAGGCTGATTACTGCATTCAAGCTCAGTCTTGCTGTGACTCAGTGGGCGTGACCCCACAGTGACTTCTGCCTCTGTGACATCACATGCATACCCTCTATAGAGACAGTCCGCATGTCTGGGAACGCCCACAAAATGTTAAACGGCTGGTGCGCGAGTGGGGTAAAACCGCCAAT
Organism: Poromitra crassiceps; assembly: GCF_964638095.1. Classification (NCBI taxonomy): domain Eukaryota; kingdom Metazoa; phylum Chordata; class Actinopteri; order Beryciformes; family Melamphaidae; genus Poromitra; species Poromitra crassiceps. The sequence continues at coordinate 153,380 of NW_028152104.1, forward strand.
ATATCTCATGGGCTGACTCACCAAAAGACGGTGCTGTGGCTCTAAACTACATGTTTGGGGGTTCTAGAGCAGAACACAAGACGTCTGCTCAGATGTGCGTTTACTTCGGTGGTTAAATCCCCGATCGTGTCTGCCTGGGCTGGGCTATCAGCTAAATTATAACTTTGCTGAATGGATAGAACGGGGGAATTTACCCCACCCTGACCACGCCCCCAGCAAGGCTGAACCAGCTAACCCAGCGTCTATTGTGGGCGTTCCTAGAGCCTGTATGGGCGTTCCCAAACATGCAGACTGTCTCTATTGAAGTAAATATTAACATGTCAGCTCTTTATGGTATATTTACTATAGGGTAACGCATACGTGAAGAGGGTGCCAAATGGCTTCAGGTGGGATTGGAAAAGGCATGATGGACACACCTGCATGACATCCTACAAACGACAGCTGCATGTATTTGATCAGAAAGGTATTCCGTTTTGGTGTTCCATGGCAGAACCTATTCAGAATACTGCAAATGTGTGTTTTAAAAAAAGGTGTTCTGATCAGTGTTTAAAACTACAACTTAAAGCATACGTTTAGAACTCTGGACCACTATTTGATACTAAGCTATGCTGTGGAAGCAGAGACATGCAGGGTCTAGTTTATGTAAGGAACATGTATTTTCATAGAAAATACACAGTTATTGGCTGTTCTTTTTCAATATTCCATATAATACCAGATTTTCTGGACAAAAGTGCTTGATTCTATGATTTCTACAGTGTGAACAATGTTTATATTTTGTATACAGCAAGATACAGTATGTAGCATCACAGAGCATCATAATGTGCAGTCGGAACAATTAATCTAACACACTAATTATAAAAACACAGCCCCCTGTGTAGGCGCCAAATGGGTCATGGTTTGTTTCTTGTATGATTATTTGAGTGTAATATTGTATGTGTCCAGGGGGCGTCGCTGTGACGACTACCTGGGCTCAGGTAAGCTATTTAATGCTCTTTCCACTGGGTGTCGTTAGGTGTTTGAACCCGGAAGGGCGAACGGTTTTTACCGCACTGCGTGCTCTCGTGCCGGTAATGTTTGTGCTACATTTGCTTTCTGTAGAAAAGAACTTTGCTGTATTCATATCGGTGAAATGGAATAAATGGATGGGTTCCGAACATCAAGGACAAGCCTTCTTCGTCGTTCTTATACAGCACTCAGTGCAATGTTATCGTATATATTAACATCAGCACAGCTAGCGAGTCAGCCACAACTCAACCCGGTAATTCAAGCACCTCGGTGGCTTACAGTATAGGGCTGTGAGCCTGCCTCAACATTAGTAAAAACCGTGCCAAGTTCACAACCGGACTTTGTTACTTGTTCCGTGGACACGTTGGTAGCGTTGTACACGGGAGGACAGCTGCCGTGGATAGGCCGGGTGGCTGCCTGGATCTCGGCAGCGCTGCTAACGCTATTTGGATTAGCTTGAATGCTACAGGCAACCGGAGGAGGACCGGGACAGCTGCTCGGACAGGCCGGGGTAGCTTCCAGGATCTCGGCTGGCGTTGCGGGTGCTGCGTCAGTCAACCGAACCGGAGGAGGGCCACGTGAGCTGCCGCGGACAGGCCGGGGTAGCTGCTTGGTGCTCGGCCTCTTGGCTACGGAGGAGGACGTCTGCATCCGTCTGTCTGCATACATCCATAGGGGGTGGCTACAGTGTTAATGCTCTTAGCATCTCACCTGTGGATTATCTCTTAGCACATTGGATTTTGAGGTATTGACATGTTACTTTTCGTTTTGCATTGACTGTTGTTCTTTACGGACTGACCGACTTGTCGTTTCGTTATGGGAGACGTGAGCGTGCCTCCGGAAGAGACTGCAGGGACTTGTGTGCAAGCCGCTAGTAAACCTGCTAGTGTGATTAGCGATTTTGAGACACAAAAGGGAAAAAATGAAGCTTTGTTTAAAGGAAAAATGCGTTGTAATTATGATTATATGTTTAATGCAAACAGGTGGGTTTCACATAATGCACTTGAAAAATGTAATGATAATGAAGGTAATGTATTTGAAAATGGTCATGTTGTTGTGCAGGACGTTACTCCTACTGACTGTAAACGCTCCAGTGGTAATGGTGCTAGGTCCAGCACCATATCCAAAATGATAATTCAGACAGAGGCTGAAAGGGCAGTACTTGTGATCTGTGCAGCAGCTTTAAAGAAGAAGCATGCTCAGGAGGACGAAGCAAGGGTGCTGAGAAGGCAAGCCTTGGAGGAGCGGCAACTACAGCTGAAGAGGAAGTTGGAGCAGCTCGATATTGACACTGAGCTAGCTGTTTGTGATGCTAAGCTGGCAGTGTTTCGTGCAGCTGAGCATAAACGTTCCTCTCGAGCGTCCTCAAAGAGGAACACACCACCACAACCACCAACACAGCAGCCGCAGCAACCCTCACAACCACAACCACCAACACAGCAGCCGCAGCAACCCCCACAATCACCACCACCACAGGCCGATCTGCAGCAGGAGAAGGTCGGTGAGGTCTACGCCTCCATGAGAGAGTCGAACTCGCGGGAGGAGGGGGCCGTCGTTGAGTTTGAGGCCTCCACGAGGGAGGAGGAACCGCAGCAGGAGGCGGCGGTGATCTGTGAGGTTCTGGAGGAGGAACCACAACAGGAGCGGGAGGTGGCAGCTGTCTGTGAGGTTCTGGAGGAGGAACCACAACAGGAGCGGGAGGTGGCAGCTGTCTGTGTGGTTCTGGAGGAGGAACCACAGCAGGAGCGGAAGGAGGATGCCCACCAGGCCGACCTACAGCAGGAGCGAGAGGCGGCGCTCGGTGAGGCAAACCCACAACAGGAGCGGGAGGAGAAGCCACATCAGGTGTTGGAGGAGGCTTTTAGTGACGTTGAAGCTTCCATGGCTGAAAAGGAGTGGTGCCAGGACCGCTCACTTCTTCCAGCCAGCCCAACCTGCTGCGACGGAGAGGCGATGGAGCAGCCGGCCTCTCGTCGTTTGGCAGTGCTACAAGAGAAGGAGCAACATTCTCGCCCCCCAGAACGCTGTCTTCAGCTGGAGGAGAGATGCACCGTGGAGCTGGACAGTATGTGCTTTGACCTTAAACCTCCTTAGTTGTCTTTCATTAATTCATTTGGCTCCTTTGGTTTATTTTGTGTAATTGTTCATGACCTCCTGTCATTCCCAATTAGGAGCGGGTATGTAGGCGCCAAATGGGTCATGGTTTGTTTCTTGTATGATTATTTGAGTGTAATATTGTATGTGTCCAGGGGGCGTCGCTGTGACGACTACCTGGGCTCAGGTAAGCTATTTAATGCTCTTTCCACTGGGTGTCGTTAGGTGTTTGAACCCGGAAGGGCGAACGGTTTTTACCGCACTGCGTGCTCTCGTGCCGGTAATGTTTGTGCTACATTTGCTTTCTGTAGAAAAGAACTTTGCTGTATTCATATCGGTGAAATGGAATAAATGGATGGGTTCCGAACATCAAGGACAAGCCTTCTTCGTCGTTCTTATACAGCACTCAGTGCAATGTTATCGTATATATTAACATCAGCACAGCTAGCGAGTCAGCCACAACTCAACCCGGTAATTCAAGCACCTCGGTGGCTTACAGTATAGGGCTGTGAGCCTGCCTCAACACCCTGAAAGATTAATCATTTGTAAAATCCTTTTTGTTGCAGCAAGAATGCATGTTGTTGTTTGCACATTCTGTATGTGCGAATCAGAACATGCAACTCCTATCCGTTTGGGGTTGTGGCCAGCTTCACCCAGACGCCCACAAACAGCCATATCCTTGAGTCTGATGAGACTAATTTCTCTTCTCCAACTGGAATGTGGGGTCTCCATGAGGGGAATCATTTCAGCGATCCAGGAAGCCTTTCCTTCAACTCAGGTGGATCTTATGTTATGAATATGGAATTCCTTTTCTACCACATTAGCAGGGCTCACATTATTGGCATCTTATTAATCTTCAAATTCCTATTTTGTTGCGTTTTAGCTGCTTGAACTGTATAGCATTTTGGTGAAGGAATGCTATGAAGAGTTCAGGCACTGGCAGTTCCAGCAGATGGCCTGCTCTGTTTTGGCACCAAGACTGACTGATGGAGCCAGCTGTCCCATGTGTCCAAAGGTACAGTAATAATTGTTATGGCATGTCTGGATGTGCATTATTATTTCATGTGCGTATATTTAATCATTGCTTGTATTATATTAGGAAAATGGAACCCTCTGTGTGGCTGCCGACGCGCTGTTTGGACTTCCACGGAAAAAGTCGTCAGGGGAAAGTTTTGAGCCTCCAAAACATGAAGATAGATTTTTCCTCAATCAGAGTGAAGTGGACAGTTTTGTTGAACATGCAAACCCTCAACCAGAGGTAGGACTATAGTTTCATTTGAGAGAAGAATTCCACCTACATGTGATAGTTTTAAGAAAGCGATCTGCTTTGTTACTCATGTCAAATCAATGTAACATGCTTAGTGATGAAAGGATTCTGTCTTTTCCCCTCAAAGGGGGGGTGTCCTGGATTCCATGCTGGGAGTGCAATCCGGTCAAGAGTCAGGTTCAAAAAGCTGGATGAAACTGGCGTATTCGGGCTCACCTGCAGGCATGAGCATCCAGTCAAGTTTCTAAACTTGAAATCTGGAGAAAGGTATTTGATTTTTGCAAGAACTAATGCTAAATATATGCTTAAATACATCATTTATTTGATTTAAGTTAAGTTATCCTTTATTTATCCCCATGGGGAAATTCATCCTCTGCATTTGACCCATCCTCTACTAGGAACCTTCCTAGAACTAGGAGCAGTGTGAATCTAACTCTTTTTGCTTAATTTCTTCAGACTGTCAAATGCTGTCCTCTTGCTGAAGGAATTCAGTAGAGAGCAGGAGGAGCGCCAGCTGAAAATGGTTTTCATGTACGACATCGCGTGCAAACTCAAACCCCACCTACAGGTAACACTACATATTTAAGTTACGGTACTATTGCAGAGCAAATGTGAAAGGTTTTAAAATCATTGCATCTATATCTATCTATCTATATATCCATCTAATTTCTGCATCTCTGTCTGTCTCTATCTCTGTGTGTCTGTCTCGGTCTGTCTCTCTCCCTCTGTCTGTGTCTGTCTCTCTGTCTGCCTGCTTATCTGTAACTGACTGTCTGTCTGCCTCTGTCTGTCTGTGTCCTACTTCCGGATTTCCCCCTTGATTTGATGGAAGCAGGTAATAAAGCATTTTACCTGGAACCAAATGCAACCTTGTTTTTGTTACAGAGCTGGGGGATAAGTCAAAAATGTCTTTGCTGGGGTCAAGAGGGTGTGGGATCAGTCAATTGACTATGTGTAGTTATGAATTAAAGTTGTGTTTTCTTTACTTTTTCTGCCATTTCTTTAGCGCCACTATCCTGACCTGATGAACAACAAGGTCAGTGTTCCATTCTTATGGGCACAATCTTGCATGTCAGGTTAGGAACATTTTCTACCTGGATCAGAAAGTAGATGTTTGCTAGTTGAGCCTGATGCACAGTCTATTTTCCATAGACTGTGCTTTAATAAGTACAAAAAACTACCGCACTAGACTCGGGGTCCCCACGGGTCCTTAAAATCATTGAAATCTATGCCTTAAAAGTTTGTGGAAATAGACATTGAAGGTGCTTGAATTTAGGGTAGCATTGTGTCTCCACAGTACTTTTTTTTTGCTGTATTGCATAAGAGAAGGTAAGAGACCACAGCACAGTTGAGAAGTGTTCACACATTCAAGCCTCTCTCTTTTTAATTGTCTGTGAGCCTGCTAGTTCTCATCATAATTTCTTCATAGTTGTAACAGTAATTAACCTTGATCCATGTCTCTAACTATGCCGTGTTGGCTCCCTGAAATTTCCTGATCATGATCGGGCAAGTCGTTGAGGAGGACATGAATACACCAACTAAGCATGATTAATATTTTACAGATGTTTTATGTCGTGTTTACAGTTCCAGTTCAACACTCGATTCCACAAGGGAACAGGACTGGCTGATGGGGAGCAGAGTGAGCGCTTGTGGTCCTACCTGCGAAAATTTGGAAAAATCACAAAGGAGATGACCCCATCTCATCGCACAGACCTCCTTACAGATGCTCTCCTGCACTACTCTGCCAAAGTGCAACAGAAGCAAAGTGAGTTGTTTGTGTGTGTGTGTGTGTGTGTGTGTGTGTGTGTGTGTGTGTGTGTGTGTGTGTGTGTGTGTGTGTGTGATACACACTATAATTGCTTTGGACGGCTGGACTTGACAAAATAGGAATCTGCATATTAAAGCCTAGGGTGGGGTTGGTATTTTTGTTAAGGATGAGTTACTTCAGTATTTCAAGGTTAACATTGTTGATAAGGCAGTAGATGATATTTTTGCTTTAAGATTTGAACACCGAGTTTCACAATATTTTTTTGTTACTTTTTCATGCTACCTATCACCCGAAGGCGCTGCACGGGGAAGGGACTTGGGGGATCGGTGTAAAGTGCCTGACCATTTCCTAAATTTAAAGCCAATGCTCAAAGGTACCCTACAGTTCAGCCCCCAGTTGATCTAAATAAAAGTAGGCGACCTAGAGTCTTCCCTGATAACTTTCTTTCATCAGAGTTGTGTTGCACTGTTTTACTAGAAATTATCAGACATATGGGTTGTTGGGATAATCAGGAGGATGTGGATCTCTGCTACAGTTCACTGTGCAGTGTTCTCTATGCAGAGATAGATAGACACTCTTCCACTAAGACTTCTGGCTTACCTACAAGTCTAGGACATCAACTAAAAGGTAAAGCTTTTTGGAACTGTGAATTAAATCCATTATGGGCTGATGTAAGAACTACTGAAAATAAATTTCTAAAATGCCGAAAAAATGCCTCAGGGATGCATTTATAAGCAGTGTCAACACATCTCTGAAAAAAAGACTACGTTTCTTTAAGCAGAGATTCAACAGGGGCCAAGCGATGCATTTGGAACAGCTTCAGTGTAAAAATCCAAAATAAGTTAAATTACCGTAACCGTTTGGGCCCTAGGAAAGCTGTCGGAATACTTATGGGGATTTGGATAATGAGACTGAAAGTGTCCCGAAGATATGGGAAAGTGAATTTGCCAATAATTTCCCCCCTTGCTCTCAAGTACCCCCTGTAGTAGCTCTACATATGCGTACCCCGCTTTGGGAACCACTGCTCTACATAGAAAAGTCAATAATCCAGCCTCTGTCTTTGGTTAAATCTTAGCACTGTATTTCTCTTTTTGTAGTAACAGGCATTCCTCAGCGACTTCTGAAGGCCGAGAAAATAAAGGAGGAGTCAAAGAAAGAGTTGACAAACCTCATGAAGTCTTTGCCAGGTATTTAAACTATGTCTTCATTTTGTGTTAATTATTGTCATGCAATTATTATCTTCACACTGTACTTCTATGGGTGTCTTTTTACATGGCAATTCATTTTTGGTTTGATATACTGTATACTCCTGTACTCCGTAACATGTTCTCTCATTTACATTATGTCATTTAGCAAATGCTTTTATCCAAAGCGACTTACAATATCACATTCTGCTATGCAACACCATCTACAACAGTTCCACTTTTGAAGCAAGAAAGTAGCATTAGTAAGAGTAGCATTCGTTTTTCAGAGTTTTTTTCTTCAATTTTTTTGGGTGGGGGGGGGGGTAGATTAAGAGGGGTTAGTTACTTTACTTTTACTTTACTTTATTTATATTTGGCAGACGCCTTTATCCAAAGCGACATACAACCAGGTTAAAACAGTACAGCAATAACAAGAAAAAATTAATAAAAGTTTTAAACGAAAAAATGTATAAACGGCAATTAAATTAGAACATATTTACAGACAATAGACGTGCGGATGAGAAGAATAGGAGGATAGCAAGATAGAAGAGAGAAGAGATAAAAGTGCATAAGGATGAAAGTGCATAGGAGCTAGAGGGTTAACACAGTTGTAACACAGTTACAGTAAGCAGTGTTGGGCAGTTACTTTCAAAATGTAATAGACTACATATTACTAGTTACTTTCATTTGAAAGTAATAAGTTACTTTACAATATTACTTTCTGTGTAGAGTAACTTGTTACTTATTACACTACTTTTGCATTACTTTCACCAAAATAACAGCAGTAGCAGAATGACATCGCTGCCCCGGAACCATCCCGAAAAATAATTTCAACCGCCTTGAAGTCAGTGTAAACAATGCAAAATTCTAAATTTTATTCTTTTCCTTTGTTATTATCATCTATAGTGGTTTTTTGCATAAAAACACAGTTTGATTAGGAAATGATTGTATCTTTTTTTAAATATGTGCTTTGATTGAATCAAATGTAACTCAAATTGTAACTTGAGTTACTTGACAAAGTAACTGGTATAATACTACTGAAATCCTATAAGTAATAAGTTATATTACTGAGTTACTGCTAAAAGTAATATATTACATGTAATATGTTACTTTTGTAATGAGTTACCCCCAACACTGACAGTAAGTAATCCGATGGGACAAGGGATATTCTCTCTACTTGTATTTGGTTAGAAATCAACTTTCCCTGAGTGTTTCTTTTACTTACCCCTATAAAAAATGTTTTTGAGTTTCCTACAGTACTATGGGTGGGGGTTTGTTAACTCACTAACTTTTGCAATAGCGTGCTTGTTGAAACCTGTTTAGCCACGATGAAGTTACAGTTGCTTCCCTCAACATGCGCTAAGGGGACTTCTCTGTTTGAGCGAAAGGTGGGAGAGTCTTTTACTAGTACAGAGATGAATAGCTAATTGATGACCACTAGTAAAATAAGCTGTCATATAAACAAAGCCCTATAATATCAAGAAAGTGCCGTATACTGTATACTGTATATGCACCTACGGGCGAGTTGCGGTATTTACTGATGTGGCACTTTACTTCCCCAGGCAAGCCTATAGGCGTTGATTCCTGTATCAAATCTCCCATCAACAGTCCTGAAGATTATTGTGAATAAATATGTACATTTGCTCTAGATGCAGAAAAACCCTGGCTGTTGATACTGGCTCAGTATACATTATCCCGCTTAGAACACGGCCTACAACTAAATCATTCAATAATCTGACAAAAATAATTATTCAAATATTTTAATAGCGTTTTCAACACAAAGTGGTTTCATTCGTAATTGGCACACAAGACACCACAGCTGCAACTGGTTGGCCTAATTAGTAGGCTAGTGGTTGCTGACAAAAGGCTCTTATCAACTGATTAATACCAGGTGTGGCAGAGCAGCGGTCGGTCGTCGAGAAATAATGACCGGTGAATATTGTTGATTGACCAATCAGAATCGAGTATTCGAGAGAGCCGTGTTCTAATATGAATTAACTGCTTGCAAGGAGCACCTTCATAACCTCTTGAGTGTTCACTTACTCACTGACTAACAACATTTGGCATATTTAAAAGCACTGGATAACTAAATAATTCCAAATTCTGTTATATTTTCAGAACTAAGACAAATACTGTGATGATATTTTTGCTTTATCGACCCGTACTAGTATTAACACACTTTATCTAGAGTAAGACATAAGCCAGCTTATACCATGGTCTGGGTGAATACTCGATTCTGATTTGCTGTAGCGTGTCCATTATTTTGTTATAATGTAAACCTAGCTAAGTCCTGGCAAACGTCTGTTCACAATTCATATCCATGTGCCATGTCCTCAGCAGAGCCGTTTGAGCTCTATACCACCGTTCAGTGTTAATATGTCACTTTCATAAATTTAGAAGAAAAAAAAGGTCAAAGTAACCATTTGGGTTACCCTTGTGTGCTCAGTTGATCAAAATGACGGGCATTTACGGAGATCTGACGTTTACATTTGTCAGCTGACCGAAGCGCTCGAGCGCAACCATAACAACAACAAGGAAGCAGTCACCTGTCATAAACAAACGAAAATCTGAATTATCTTAGCCTAAAAGGCTGCATTCCACAGGATGCCGACTGCCCCTATGAACTTACTGATACTGTAGCCTATGAGCGATCAGCCACATGCTGCGGCCGTCTGAGTCTATTTCATCCTGTGAAAATCTTGAGCAGCCTAGGGGATTTTGTCTCCGGTTCTCAAAGTTATGACAACTAGATTTAGATTGCAAAATGCATGAAAATGAATGAATGAAATGAATGGACTTGTTTTGTTTCTTTGGTTAGTGACTATGGTATAAGCGGGTTAATGCACTTGGAGGTGTCCATTATCAGAAATTAATGGACTGCGCCTCTGCATTGTCCATTAATTTCTGAGAATGGACACTTCATCGCGCATGAACCCTTACATATGATCTATTACCTTGAATACAGTTCTATGGAGATTAAACATGTTTAATATCAGAGCCCCCATACACCGTGCAGTCATTGATACAGTAGGTAGGAGAACTCCTTGCGTCTCAATCCTTGTCTCAGCATCCGTATCCTTTTTCCATGGTTTTTCATTTAAAGTTTGCCTTTTTTTTTTTTATCTAATAATTGAACCATTGACCTCTAACCACCACTGTTGGAGAAACACTAAGCTAATCTATGTTTTGTTTTTACATGCTATTTTCAAGGTACCACTGTTGAAGACATCAGGAGTTGGGGGAAGGATCTGGAGGCTTCTCTGAAGAAGCAAGAGGTTTCCTTTTCCTGGGAGGAGACTTATGTCGAAAATCTCTACCAGTTTCAGAGGGGACAGTAAGTCAATGCTTTATTGGGTTATATAAAAATGTAATGTAATTTTTTTTTTTTTTTTTATATAACACATCGATGTTAACAACAACAATTTAGACTATTAAAAAAGTTTTTTCCGAAGACCCATTGCTTGAAGATTTTCTTGCCTCCTTGGTTTTGCAGTAAACCTATGCTATACCCCCCCCCACCCCTTTTTTACTTCTCTCTTTTCTTAGATGGCAACTTACAACATCTCAAGGAGGAGCTCAAGTTGTGGATTTGATCTCGAGAACGGAAAAGTAGGCGTCATAATGTCAAAACAAATTAAAGTAATCATTTTGCTGTGATTTTAGCAGCCAGGAATACCACTGCCCAGTTGGGTGTGGGGTAGATAGGTAGACAGGCATGGACATTTAAGAGTGTGCTATAAGAATGGCCTCTTGCATAAATGACTTCATGGAATCATTGTAACATGTCTTTCATATGTTGTGTCTGTGTGTGTGCGGGTGTGTATTAGGGCGCAGAGAAAGATCTGTGCTCTAGAAAAGAAGAACCACGTGGAGCAGAGGTGGTCGCTCACCTCCCCTCAGGCCAGGCGTTCCTCTTTTCAGCAATGGAGAAGCGAGCCATGGAGGTGTTAGACAACATCTTTAACCTCAATGTGGAGCGCAAGTTCATGTGTGGCCTGGTCAGGAAATATGCAGGTGAGATGATTAGTTATTAGTAGAGCGGATTAGCAGAATAATTGTGCACTTTTTGAGAAAAGCATGTACCGTAAATTCCGGACTATAAGACGCACCGGTGTATAAGCCGCGGGACCAAAATTGACTATTTTTTTCTTCTATAAGCCGCACCGGTCTATAAGCCGCGGGTGTTTTGATGTTTAATTACCATATGAAAGGGTTCGTGCACAGAGAGGAATGTCGGGAAAGCGATGGCTGTTTGGGGAAGCTCCCATTTATTAACATTTCAACAAAACAAAACAAAAGTCAGGTCACTAATCCCCAGACAAAATCACACAACAATAGGCTATATGTGCAGCAAACCTGTAACCAGAGAAGTCAAGTCACTAATGCTCGTCTTCCTCTTCTTCCTGCGTACTGAAACCACCAAAGTCCTCATCTTCAGTGTCGGAAACGAACAGGTTCAGGGTGGCTTCGTCAACCACTCTCCTCTCTCCTTCATTGTCACTCAAAACCAACGAACTCCTCTTCATCTATAGCTGTGTTTCCATTACAGTTTTTCGCAAAAGAATTGCGATATTTCTACAACTTCGACAATGTACAATTGCGACTTGTAGGCGTTTCCATTGAAGTTGCGTTTGAGTGATTCCCCGTTGCAGCAGCTGCCACAGTGATTACGCACGGGGATCTGCCCCATATCCCGTCCCCTGCATGCTCAAATCCAACCAATGGTCAATGGAAATCCCAACATGAAGTTACAATGCATATAAACGAGCCTGATTATCAATTCAAAAGAAAATGAGTCGCAAAATGTTGCTGGCTGCGTGAATGCAGTCAGCGCGACAGGCAGAGGAAAAAAGGTAGCCTAATAGCCTACAACTGGTCCGATTTAGAGATGGAGGGGGGAAAAGGCTGATTTGGTTCTATAATTGCACCTGAAACGTGTGCAATGTATTAGCCTACTCACAGTCACTGTATTCACTTCAGACAGCACCACCGCACCAGTGTGTGCTTTTCATCCTCTCATCTCGCCGCTGTGCCAAATGCGCGCACACAGGCAGCCTGCTGTCACCATGGACCGATTTCTGCCAAACATTATCTAATTTGCCCGGCTACGCTTTTGCACAACACTCGTCTTTCTGCTAGGTAGCGTTGCTTCAAAGTTTTCCACTTGCTGCGGAGGTTTTGACACGGCTATCGAACCTTACTTACCAAACTTATTTTCCGCTCCTTTTCCAAGGGATAATATGGGTCACATGACGTGCAAATGCGAAAAATGTGTTTCCATTACACTTTTGCGATAAACTGCTATATCGACACGTCTGAAAAACCACCTCATGATCATCTACTGCTCGTTCTCATGCTGTCGAGAACGAGCAAAGCTTTTTTTTGGTGAAAGAATCCTCCAGGGCGCTTCTTGTTAACAGTCCGAGTGAGTGGCAGGTCGAACGTCAAAGGCACTTCATCCATATTTATGATCTGCTCCGGTTCGATGGAATATTCCTTGATCTTCCTTTGTGTGAATTCCCCGAAGTTTGTGATTTTCTCCTGGTAGTCGGGGGAGGGAGTTGATGGGCTTGTGGCCGTTTGCTTACCGTAATTACCATATGTAAGTGGTCACGCACAGAGGGTATTGTCGGGAAAGAGATGGCTGTTTGAGGAAGCTCCCATTTACCGTATTACCGTAACATTTCAACAAAACAACATAACACAACACCACCGTTGTTTATTTTTACAGTGCACACAGTGTCCGCGGTGTGGTGAAAAGAGGGCAAGAGAGGAAATTAAAACAGAAGTGGATTTATAGTTAGAAAGAGTGCTAAAAAAGAGAGTTTTTTTTTTTTTTTTTTTTTTTTCTGAAAAAATCCATAGATAAGACGCACCGTTATATAAGCCGCAGGGGCCAAAAAACGGGAAAAAAGCCGCGGCTTATAGTCCGGAATTTACGGTAATTCCTCACATAGTGAGTGAATACCACAAGGATTATTTTCAGATGTGGAGGGAAGTCTGATTTGACCTCAACTCCAAGATGGCCACCATTTTCTGGTGTAAAATGTACAAATCTGCTTATAACAATTGTACATTTTTTGAGAAAAGCACGAACTCTCTCACAAAGTGAATGAACACTAAGGTTTATTTTCAGATGTGGAAGGAAGTCAGATTTGACCTCAAATCCAAGTTGGCTGCCATTTCCCCAAGATTAATGTACAAATGTGCTTATAACAATTGTGCACTTCTTCAAAGAAGCATGACATTTCTCACATACTAAGTGACCATAAGGGTCAGTAAGATGGAGGGAAGTAAGATTTGACCAAAAAAAAACAAGATGGCTACCATTTTCCCAAATCTAATGTAAATTGGGAAAATGGCGTCCATCTGGGATTTGAGGTCAAATCTGACTTCCCTCCATATCTGTCAATAAACCTTATGGTATTCACTCACTATGTGGGACAGTTCATGCTTCTTTGAAGAAGTGCACACTTGCACATTTGTACATAAGACTTGGGGAAATGCCAGCCATCTTGGATTTGAGGTCAAATCTGACTTCCCTCCACATCAGAAAATAGTCCTTATGGTATTCCAAAAGTGCACAATTCTCTTATTTTTGGGTGCTAATCCGCTATACTATATGCTCTTGTGACACGGATAAATGCTCGGGGAAGGGGGGGGGGGGGGGGGGGGGATAATGAAAAGAAAATAAATAGTTATACTACAGGGGCCACATTACAGAAACTCCCTATCTTATGTCTTAAGTTAGGATAGGACTAGTTTAAGGTAGGATTTTTTCTGATTTGGTATTACAGAAGCAAATCCTAACTAACTTTAGGAATCCTATCTTATCTTGCTAAATCCTATCTTATGTCTTGTTAGGAAATCCTAAATACTCATCCAGCATCGGTTATCAACTTTTCTGTCTGTTACCCTAGCAACCACTAGCAACAGACACCTCCTCCTTTCTCAACTCGCGGGGGAAGTAGGAGCGCTAGTAGGCTAACGATGTGTGTTGTTGTTCCTCCCCCCTTGGAAACTGTATGTACCGAGGAGCCAAATTGCTGATGGCTGTTGCTACCTCAGTTAAATTACGTGACATAGCAGGTTGAGATATTTTGGATATGTCGGCCACTTCAGTTTGAAAATCTCCCTTCGCAAAAAAAAGTGCAAGAGCCCCGTGTCGCCTAGTCGGTCTCTCCAACACAGGTCTCAGCTCCTCGGCTAGCTGCAGTATCATGTCATCTAACTAGATGTTCTAGAAATTAATGTACCAGTCCAGTCCACTAGCCCCCAATTAAGTTATATATGGCTTTGAGCCGCTCTTGTTTTATATCTTCTTATTATTAAAGCCTTACCACAGCAGTACAACAGACCCTTTTGCACAGATTTTTTACTTATTTCCCATACTCTGTTTTTGTAAATGTATCCCCTTTCATTTGCTTTTAATAGACACTATTATGTGTGGATCTATTTTTTTTATATACATCAAATGCACAACCTGTTAATCTGCAGATGTGTATTTTTCTTGTATGCAGGTATTTTTAATCTGTTCAAGTTAACCATGCTCTGACTTTTTTCTCTCTCAGGTTGAGGCTATTATGTTTTTAATAATACAACAAATTAGACAATATTTTTCCAGTTTTTTGTGTGGCTTTGGCTTTGAACCACCGACCGTAAATATGGATAGTGATTCTGGTAACATCCTGACCTTTGACCTTTGCCTCCAGATGTTTTTGGTGGGACTGACCGGCGGTATCGCCTCAGGGAAGAGCACAGTGTCTTCAATGCTGCGGGAGCTCGGATGCCCCATCATTGATGCTGATGTGGTGGCCAGGAAAGGTAGGCCACTCCCTCTCTCTCTGCTGGTCCTTTAGGCCATGCCCTCTCTCTCTGCCGGTCCTTTCCAGTGCAACCTCTTCCGGTTCACAGAATGAATATACTGTATAGAGATACTGTAGAGAATTAGTGTTGTCACGGTACCAATAATTCAGTAGTCGGTACCGGTACTAGTGAATTTCCACGGTACTCGGTACCAATTTCGGTACCACGGTAAAAAAAACAGACTGATATTTCTTCAACATATTCTCTTTTATTAAAGTATGCAACCATTTCCAATGAACAAATGGCATGTAGCCTTCAACTTTAAAACAAAACAATGTGCTTCTGCTTACTTCTTATATTCAACTCTGTATGGCAGTGAGAGCAGACAGTGCAACACCAGTGGCATGTAGCCCTCAAGTATTGTTTATTGAATTAAAAAAACAAAACGATACGCTCGGTACCATGCAAAAACAGGTACCGAAGTACCGAAAACAATGTAGTACTGACTAAAGGTGCTCTTATACTCGAGCAAAGCTCCGTGGGGTGGGGCCCTGCGAGTCTCCGTGCAGACCTCGCGCTGGGGCAGATGCCATTATACTCAGAAAGTGATCAGCATGTATTGTACAATGGTGAGAACAGCCCGTGAAAAGTCGCAATGAAACGCTATTATGTGCAGTACTGAGTGCGCTTTCACTCTCAAACGACCGCACATCAGCACATGAAGGAATCAAATCACCAAACTTGTTTTTACTGAAAGCCGTTTTACTTCTCAGCCCTGATAGCCTACTCTGTGCTGCTTTTAATCTCTCTCAATAATGCTCTCAACACAACACATTTACTTGGTGAAATTACTAAAAACGAACAGTTGCAAATCAAAGTTTATAGCCTACCACATGGGTCAAGAAATGTGGCGAAAACACAGCTCAGTGTTCAGGGTTCAGTGGCTTGAAAGCGGACATGTTTGGAGAGAAGCCGTGCGCTGCTCGCGCTGTTAGAAAAAAAATCAGGCACAAGGCGAGCGCCAGACGGAGCTAGCAAATAACCACGCCCAACAAATTTACGTCATTTGACGCGCCCGGCCCTCGCTCCACCCCCGCGCCCTTCATGGCAGGGTGAGCATAATTCAGCCTTTAGTACCGAAGTACCGAAAACCGTGACAACACTAATAGAGAATATATATAATATAGGGATAAAATAGGGATGTAACGATAACCGGTTTTAATGATAACCATGATAAAATTCCTTATGATACCGTACCGTTTCAAATTTTCATTATCGTTAAAACCGTGGTACCGTGATTACAGTGTGTTGAAAAACATGGTAAATACTGTCCATTATCAACCAAAGTTGGCAACCTTCTCCCAGATGCAAATGTGCAGCCTTGGAGAAATGATTTCAGTGAGTTTATCACTCCTTTTTGGGTCTGAGTTTTCAATATAAAACGTCGTAAAATGATTTCAGTGAGTCTCGATAATGACGATAACCGTGATAATTTTGGTCACGATAATCGTGATGTGAAATTTTCATACCGTTACATCTCTAGTGTGCAATACAACATAACAGCAAAAAGACATAGGACAATTGGGCAGTGTTAAAACTAGACATTAGGTGATTAAGAAGACAAGACAGTACAACAGTACAGCAGTTTACCTTGAGTTGGGAGGTTGGGTTTAGTTAGTGTGTAATTATGTGACATGTATGATGTCAAGTGGCATTTGTTAAGCACCAACTTCTCACTGCCTGTGCCTCGGTAACAGTGGTGGAGCCCCACAGTGCTGCCTACTGCCGCATCGTCGACCACTTCGGCCCAGAGATCCTGCTGGAGAGCGGGGAGATCGACAGGCAGAAGCTGGGGCAGCTCATCTTCGCCAGTGAGGAAAAGAGGAAGCTGCTGAACTCCATCACTCACCCAGAGATCCACAAAGCCATGCTCAAAGAGATCCTCCTCTACTTCCTCAGAGGTGAGGGAGGAATCAGGCTTACATGGCTCAGTTACAGGTTGACTTGGGGGGGATTAGCTCACTGTGAGGCAGCACTGGCCATCAGATTTGAGGCTGTTCTTCACAAAGCTTCCTAAGTAGGGATGGGGCCGATCCAATATCGATACCAACATAATTCACGGATCGGAATTGGATTGGAATTTTTGTTTTGTTGTTTTTTGCAATTCCAGCGCGGGGGCGCTGGCCGTAATTTGCCCATGTATAATGGTATCCTTCTTTGCCTTGTATATTTTCTTAATTTTGTCTGCTTTTTGCAAGGTATATTTAAAAAAAAAAATCTTTTAATTGGCCAAATCTTTGCCTATGCTGTATATTCAAGAAGAATAACGGTATCGGAATAATATCGGTATCGGCAGATATCCAAATTCAGGTATCGGAATCGAATCGGAAGTGAAAAATGTGGATCGGTGCATCCCTACTGAATACACTTTTATTTTGCCTCACAGTCAAAAGCAAACTTCTTGGAACAGTGAGATAAACCATGAGAACAGTGAGAGAGAGAGAGAGAAAAAAGTAGAGAAGACCAGCTTCAGCTCAGTCCCAGTCCTTGTGCTTTAGGCTGTTGATTATATGTCTTTGGAGTATTATATTGCCTTGTGTGGTGGGAACATTCACCAGCTTGACTGTGAATGTTTCTGTTCCCCTCCAGGCCACAGTGGGGTGCTGTGTGACGGGCAGCAGCAGAGCATCACCTCTCCAGAGCAGCCGCTGAACCTGCCGCCACCTGGGCCTCCGACCCACGACGACAAACAGACAGTCCGACACGTACTGCTGTGTCTGCTGCTATTTGTCAGCCTGCTAGCGGTGCGGATACAATACTGTTATTAATGTTCAAGAGTGTGTGTGTGTGTTTGAGAGAGAGAGAGAGAGAGAGAGAGAGAGAGAGAGAGAGAGAGAGAGAGAGAGACAGAGTTAGAGAGAGAGAGAGACAGAGTAAGAGAGACTGTTTATGTTTAACTGTTTATGTAAGACAGAGTTCAAGTACCAAAAGCAGTGAGTGAAAAGGTAATCCGGCTAAATCAGATGTAGACACAATCCAGATATCAGACGCATGTGAATGATCCTGGCAGGTGTACAGAAGGACAGCATGTCACATCCAAATGTGCTGCTCACTTGTTTCAGCTCCCACAGGTTGCCAAGTTACTGGCAGGGGGGGGGGGGGGGGGGGATTTCAGGCACTAATGCAGGGTCTAAAATTAATTGCTAATTAATGTTAATCGATAAGCTTCACACTGGATGATATTAGGGGTGCACCGATCGATCGGCAAGCAATCTGTATCGGCCGATTTTGACCTCAAATATGCGATCAAATAATCAACCTAAAATAACCTTTCCAAACTTTCTTTGAGGAGTTTATATATCGGTGATCGGTAATCGGTGATCGGTCGATGATCGGTTGGGCAGATATTTCCCATAGGCGATCGGTGACAAAAAACGTGATCGGTGCACCCCTAGATGATATCATTTGAATCATGGTCGTTGTAGTTCATATAACACTTTCATTAAAGCTATAGTGCGTCACTTTTGTAGTGCAGAACCTTTGTCTCCCCGTTCTGGCAGCGAATGTGCCATTTGCACAGTACGTGACTCCATATGGTGATGTATTCTGAGTGAAACAGGATATACACAGTAGAGTGTGGAGGAGTGTGGGATATACACAGTAGAGTGTGGAGGAGTGTGATTTGACCGTTGAAAAATGGGCGTGTCTGCGGTAAGGGACTGGGTGCTGCCCTGCCCGAGCCTCTGAGGAGAGGGAGACAGCAGTCCGCTGATGTGTTCTATCAGACAAATCTGAAACCTACCGCTCACATTTCATAGAGAGGCAAAGTGGAACGTCACTTCCTGCTTCAGCACTGTACCAGAGATTTTCATCCACCATTTATTTTCCCATAGACATTTCGTAAAAATGCTTATAAAATAGTTTTACTTTGTCGAACCAAACGGTTCAGCTAACGCTATAATCGGGAGAGACCATAGACCATTTCACTCGGACCAAAAAAAACATCGAAAAAATATTTTCTTTAAACCCGCTTTTTTTTTACGCTTTGGTCCCAGTGAAATGTTATGCGATCTCTCCTGTCTCTAAATATATCTGTACCGTTTGGTTTGAACCAGAGCCATGTAGATAGAAGAGTCCCGACATCTCCATTCACTCCAATGGACCAGTTTTTTACTCTGAAGAGTTCCAGGAAGTAAGGTCCTGGATTAAGCAGCACTGTCGAGTTGCAGCAAAATAGACAGTTTGTGTTGTAGCTACTCAGAAAGGGTTTTCCCCCCTTGAATCAAATTGTACATTATCAGCTTTATTTTAGCAGCATGCAAAAGTAGCGTAAGACCCATTCCTGGCTGTTCATTGGCTAATGAGTCTCGCATTTTGGTCCTCCGCTGATGCCACTCTCTCTCTAGAGGACACTAGTTTGAACCAGTAAAACTATTTTTATACGCATTTTACGAAATGTGTATGGGAAAGTGAATGGCAGATGAAAATCTCTGGTACAGTGCTGAAGCAGGAAGTAGGCGGTCACTTTGCCTCTCTATAACGGTCTATGTACAAACACAATATAATGTTAATACAGCCCCTTGGACTGCGTACTCCCTGGCTGCTTCACTGCACTGAGCTGCAGAGGACTGGGTGGTTGGCTGCCTCCAGGCGGAGAGAGCAGGCACTGGTCTTGAAGCGGGCCACGAACTGCGGTAAATGGCGATATTCCTGGAATGCGAGTTAATGAGCCAATCACATGTCCCTCATCTACATGAAATGAGGACATTGCTTGGAATTTTCTTCTAGCCATGAAGATTGATTGACAGCTGTCATGTCATGATATTATTGGTTGAAATTGCATTGAAATTTGATAGTACTAGCTGTCGCTGACGTATGCACATGTAGATTTGGTTATAAGTGAAGACAAAGCCTAGCCGTAGCCTACTGTCATGGCTGTAAAACAGTGGATGAATTGTTTTAGAGCGTCACACAACACAACCTCCAGGAAATGACTTGTTTCAGTATCAGAATTTGATCAATTTGCTCCGATAACATTTGGAAAGTCTAGAAGAGCCGCACATGATTTCATTATTTATACTCATTCAAGTTAGCAGATGGCTAACTGGAAGTTAGAAGCTCTGATCTCAGCAGGAATAACAGAGAAAGTTACTTACAGTATGAACTTTATATGGGAAACACTGCAACATGTATGGATTTCTGAATGTCTCTCTCTCTCTCTCTCTCTCTCTCTCCCCCTCCCTCCCTCTGTCTATAGAATCTGTCCAGTTGTTTGTGGTGGTTGTTCAACAGAGATCCAGGAAGACTTTATCTAGAACTACAGTTCTTCTGTGCTGTGGCCAACTATGGACAGGTACCTGCGTGCGTGCACGCGCATTGTGTATGTGTGACATGTTTACTGTTGCCTTGTATATTTTAAAAATCTATGTTGTTACATCTCACGATGCATTTTAATAATCTGTTAATAAGCCATAGGCCAGGGTTCAACCAGTGGCCTCATTTTGGAAAATAAATCATACAGGAATCTTTTATTTTTTGTGTATCAGTGTTCTGGGGGAAACTAATACTACAGTAGTAAGTCACAAACCTACAATGTTTACTTTGCCTACTGCAACAAACAGAGGTGTAAATGTGGTGGTTAAGAAAGATGATGTCTGAATAGAGCCCATAATGTGTTGTCCACATGTCTGAAACACACATTTTTATTTTTAGTCTACTTCACACTTCACAGACTGTGCAATTAAGTAATGTGATATGAATAGGCACATAACTGCTAGCCCCCTTGGAGCCTCCTTTTGTACCCCTCTCCTGCTCTTCCCCCTTCCTCTGCTTACTAGCCTTTGCTCTCTTCCTCACTAGTATGGGGCAGGATGCTGTAAGAGTGAACTCTTCCCTCTGCACACAGGTCCCAGAGCTGGCCAAGTGTTCAGTGCTGATGAGGGAGCGCAGCCGAGTGGAGGAGACGATCCAGGCCATGCAACGAGCCGGTGCAGGCAGTCTGCAGGTGACTGAATGGACTGTGTGTGCTGAGAAGAAATGAACGGTCCTCAGGGCATGCTGTTATTGTTCAGAGCTGTTTCACAAGTCTCACAAGTCTCTGTCAGAGCTTTTGAGTCTTCACTTGAGAAGTTCATCCAAGTCCAAGCTTTCACTGAGGCTCAAACCCAAAACCTCCAAATTGAGGTCTGGCCATTGGTTTACTATGGGTACACCCTTGTGTACTCAGATGTCAAATATGGTCTGACAGAGAAGTCTGGAAATTTTAGTCTGGAAAAGAATGGCATTTTGAAATGGAAAATGTGTAGGAACCCTGACTATATGGTTTGGACCAAACAAAACTAACTTGTGTGTGTGCTGACTGAGTAGTGTAGTACAGTGAGTCAGACTATTCTCCTCTAAATAGTCCTATTTCCTCAGGTAATCTCTGACTTCGACATGACCCTCACCAGATTTGCCCACAATGGGAAGAGAGCCACCACCCACAGTAAGCACACAGGCTTATTGTCATCAGAAGCATCTTGTCCAAACTGTTTGGTGATGACAAGTTTGAAACTGCTTCAAACCTTTTTTCCTTGTATTTTTCCAGACATCCTGGATAACCGGTTGTTGATTAATGAAGACTGCACTAGAAAGGTAAGGAAGCATTCATTATTATACACAATTTAAAAAATAATAGGTCTATTTTACACTTCCTCCGTAGTACCTCTGGTTGTTTGATTGGTTGTTGTGCTATATCCGCTGGGCCCTATCGTCGTACAGGTGCTATCGCACTGGTTTGCGCGCCTCTTAATCTTATGCTATCTTCCCTGCATCTTATGCTATCGTCTGCCTCACGCAAGTGTCATTTTGCACTTTGGCCACAATACCATCCAGTTTTGCGCCGGGATCTGAGCGCAGACACAGGTGTGCTTTTGCCACAATAGGATTCCCTGTGTTTGACTCTCATCCTGCACCTACATGTATGACTGTTAAGTCTGTGCAGAAACCTTTCAATTAATATTAGAGACACCCCACTCCAGGCTCCGCCAATAGAGTACCGCAGGGATGACGTATTTGTGTAGGCTTAACCAGAAATCGCCGCCATTTTGGTTCATCAGGGGAAAGGTCTATGGGGTTTTAGAATGGGGATTTCACTTAAATGCATAAAAAAAGTTTATGGGAAGTTGGGAACGTGAATTTGGGTTCAGCAGGATAATCTTCAAACAATCACTTTTATGCCTTGTGAAGCGTTTTCTAAATAAGGTGTTTAAAAAAATTAATTTACTTTCCAAAAGTCATAAAAGTTATTAACATTTGTGAAGATTATCCTGCTGAACCCAGATTTGCGTTCCTATAAACCTTTGTTAACCACAGACTTTATGCATTTAAGTGAAATCCCCATTCTAAAACCCCATTCACTTTTCCTCTTACAAACCCTCTCTATTGTAAGAAATTGAACTCTTCTGGTCTCCTAAATGGGCGTGGTTCTCGGCTTGCGATTGGCTGTCTGTCAATTATTGGCTGACCAGTCTCCTAAGGGGGCGTGACAGTGGCGAAACCTCCATGGCACAAATACAGGAAGTGACTGCAAGTTGGGGTGTCTCTATGTTATGGTATGTGTGTTGCGGTGTCTCTATGTTATGGTATGTGTGTTGGGGTGTCTCTATGTTATGGTATGTGTGTCTGCTCCTTCTACGTTGCAGATGAAGGAGCTGCTGAACACCTACTATCCTATAGAGATTGATGCTAGCCGGACTGCTGAGGAGAAGCTGCCACTCATGGTGGAATGGTAAGGATTCGAGACAGACCAATAGAAATAAGGGACTGTCTGATATTTACGTGGGGTGGGGTAAAATATGATATATATATTTTTTAAATCCACTGCCCTCCCTGACATTTAGATTATTTTCTCTCTGCCCTCCCCCACCCAGTCCAGCCTTTTATCATTTTATACACAACTTAGTTTGTTTGAAATAAAACAGCAACTTTTTATCACACGACCGTCATATCTGGTGAGATATTGAGAGCCTGATTTAAATTGTATTCCTATATGCGCAGCAGCAAGGGCAGCAACGTTTCATGTGATTTGAGTTGTTATAGAAAATATAGCCTATATGCACGGCAGATATTGATTTGGTTCCTGTTACAATTGTGATTTAATGAGACGTGCGGCGGGTCTGCGCATGGACAGATATCACTGATCATAGTATAGTGCCATTTTAATGCATTTAATGTCAATCAAAAGATACAGGTGAAATAGGCTATAGCTGATATTGATCGATTGTTGAAGTTTTTCTTTACTCTGTAGGCTACTCCTCCATTACGTGACTGCAAGCCTTCTATTTAACCTACACAAAATTATGAGAACAATATTCTTCAAAGGCGCAGCACAGAAAGGAATGTGTATGTGCAGGTGCGCCCGTCACCAGTGGGCTAATGTTTTCATTTTCTTATCATCATATAATTTGGTTGTGTGGTCAGTTATAGTTGACTAATGAGCAGAGATGGGAAGTCATCAGAAACCACTGAGATTTGATGTGCTTCTCCAGCACACCGGACCTTTTGGACAATGATGGTGTCAGCTTCCTCCTGCTGAGTTTGTAGATCATATCGGCTCCTTCTTTCTTCCAACCTGATCTCAATGGGGCATGGCTCCTCCCCTGTCACATGGCTCCTCCCCTGTCACCACCAACTTGTAGATGGAAAAGCCGATCTTGGGTCAGCTCACATAAGAGCTAAGGGATGGTGTTTCTAGCTGAGCTCTGTCTCTGTGACATCTCAGGTGATGGACTTGATACTGTAATCATAGCACATGTCTAAGATGAGGTAGACGTCACTGTCTGATAGATATAAAGTCAGCCGTGTCATAACATTTTTGATGAAATCAGCATCAGCTGGCCAGTGGATGGTCCAAAGAAGGGCTGATCCATCAATGACAGTGACATCTGCAACACTGGCATTCCTCCTGGAGATTTTGACTTGGAGTGACTTCTTCAGTGTAGACTTGGATTTACAAATTCACATTCCGTCCTCGGTAAACATGGCAGTTGGGACTGGTGCCAGCTCATAGGCGAGGACATCCTTCATGTCAACTTCATGGTCACTAGACAACAGTGTGATTACCCTTGAATCGATGGCATTTAGGTCATAAATTGTGGAGATGCCAACTTGGATTGATTTGGTTGTTGTCATTGTCTTCACTTTGTTTGAGATGGTGAGACTTTGTTTGAGATGGTGTTGTAAGATCCCTCTGACCAGGTCTTCTCAACATCTTCTAACATTGCCTCCTAACATTGGGGACGGCTTTAGCTCAGGAGGTAGAGCGGGTCGGCCAATGACGCAAGGGTTGGCGGTTCGATCCCCGCTCCCTCCCAGCTGCTGTCGTTGTGTCCTTGGGCAAGACACTTAACCCCAAATTGCTCCCGATGGTGTGTAGGCACCCTGCGTGGCAGCCTGCCGCCATTGGTGTATGAATGGGTGAATGTAGACTATCTACTCATTGTAAAGCGCTTTGGATAAAAGCGCTATATAAATGCAGACCATCCTCAATCTTTATGGCACTGTCTACAATAGACAGTTGGTAGGGTGATCTTGATGTTCATGATGCTTTCCCCTGGGTGTTCATTGGGATCCAATGGATGGAGGCAGGTTTCCAGTTTCTGACAAAGTCCTTGACTTTGGCATGTGCTTAACCCATGGCTTTAGCCTCCACCTTGTGATAGAGATGAACCTATCTGTCTTATCCTCTTCTATCTCCTTCATGTCTGACACAATCTTGCAGCATATGTGGTGGCTCAGGGCCCATATCTTCAGTGCCTATGGCTTCACGGTAATCCAATGATCCCTCCATCACTGTGGCCGTACCTCATGAAAGTGGACTCTATGAACTGGTTGCTCCACAGGCCATTCCATATTCCACTAATGTGTCGCATCACATGCTGCTCCTGGAGAAAATTGCTTTGTGGAGAAAGCTTCTCCATGGAATGAAGATACTGTAGTATGGCCATACCTGATATGGTTGACATGGCCAGCTGCAAAGTAGTAGGTAAGCATCTTCTGGAATGTGGTCAGATGGAGAAGCCAGTCACCCTCACGTTCAGCCCAGATGTATGACATCATCAGCATCATTGGTTTCACCAAGACCTAAACCCAAAGTCTGGCTGTTCTGGTCTGACTCATAATCTGATCCAAGGCTGCTTTCTGGAAATTTCTTACCGGAACTCCAGAGAGCCCACTATCAGCCATCAGTGAACATATAGCCCCAACAAAACTCATCAATGTGTGCATACTCCCAAGTAGGGATGTAACGATAACCGGTTTAATGATAACCGTGATACAATTCCTTACAATAACTGTACCGTTTAAAATTTTCATTATCATTAAAACTGTGGTACCGTGATTACCGTGGTACCGTGATTACAGTGCTTTGAAAAACATGGTAAATACTGTCCATCATCAACCAAAGTTGGCAACAGTCTCCCAGATGCAAACGTGCAGCCTTTGAGAAATGATTTCAGTGAGTGTATCAATCCTTTTTGGATCTGAGTTTTCAGTATAAAATGTTGTAAAATGATTTCAGTGAGTCTCTCAGTACTTTTTGAACATTTTCAGCATTTTCTTTATGAATACAGTGATAATACAATAATCGTGATAATTTTAGTCACGATAATCATGATGTGAAATTTTCATACCGTTATATCTCTCCCCCCAAGACGTTTTAAGCGGCACAGCTGCATCTATAAGTGACGTGTGTCTGTTTGAGGCGAGATGTGTGTGAGGCGAGATGCAGTGTCCCAGCCATTGGGGTGGCCCAAGTGGGGCACAGACTCAAGAAAGGGTAGCACTGATTGTGGCATTTAGGAAGGATGTAGAAAGTTTTCCCTCACCAAAATTTAGCCTAACTTCACTCTAGCTTAAAAATAAGCCCACTACAGCCTCTGAAAGACAGTATTGTTGGCCACAGATGCCAGCATCCTCAGGATTTTGGGGTGGCCAATTAGATTTCAGGGGTGGCCAGTGCCACCCCTGGCCACTCCCTAGAAACTCCCCTGCCGAGATGTGCACACAGGATTTGAGCAGTGCACCTAGACCCCTCCCCCCGGCTGTACAAGGAATTGAGAGTGGAGACAGAAAGTGTCGCAGCTCAAAGCCAGTGAAACATGCACACACCCACACAGTCGCGCACATGCACACACACACACACACAGACACACACACACACACACACACACACACACACACACAGTGCCAGAGAGAGGGGAGTGGGGGAGAAGGGTCTGACTTGTGCAAACATGCACCACTTCAACACCTGGGAGTGATTTATCAGACTAAAAGTCATCTGCTTATTTCATGTTTTTATTGGGGGTGGGGGGGGGGCACATGGCGCGGGAATCAAATAGGCTACATTATACATGACATCCTAGCTCCTTTATGAATAAACATTGGAGAAAGCAAATTTGAGGCATTTGATTTTGCATGAAATCTCATAAATGCCGATTTTTATGGGATTTTGGAACTTAAGGGGTTAATATCTAAAAATGCTCAAGGGTGCTCACCGGGCACCCTCCTGTATTTTGAATAGGTACCCCCAAGGTACAAGAATCAGCAGAGAAAAAAACTTTATCAGACGAAACAAGATTCATCAAAAAAAACAGCCTTTGGCTCCCGGACTACAGTGGAACATGCCGAGTGTGATTCAGTAGGGGGGTTTAATTGATTACAGTTTTTCACAATTGCTTAAACACATTTCCTGATAGACTACCTCACTTTCTCAAAACCCGAAACACAAATCTCAAAACTCACGCACAAAATGCAAAATCCTACACTTCTCTTGCAAAAGCACACTTTGCCCTCAAAACAGTGTTAACTCTTCACTAAATTGTATTTTCTTTTCAAATGACAAACACATACATCATATGAGTAGACATTTCTAAGCACCCATTGAACACTGGTGTGCAGAATGGAAAACACTATATGAATGCTTTATCAGTAGAATTATGCCTTTGCATGTTCAGTTTCAGGTTGTGCACATTGTGTCTAATGTGTTTAAACAATTGTGAAAAACTGTAAAACCAATTTTTGAGGGGTTAAACTACTTGCCACCAGGACTGCTGCCTACATACTGTAACTGGACCCATTTGCAGGGGCTTAGCCTACTGTATGTGTTTGGTTTAGTTCAGTTTTGTCTTGTCAAGTTTTGAATAGAGATCTGTTATTAAGGACAATAAAACCTTTTCGAGTCGTTTGTTGGGGAAAGCCATAACAAAACTGCCTAGAGATCCATTGTGGGGGGTGAGAGAGAGGACGAGGCAGGAGAGAGGCCAAGGCAGGAGAGAGGACAAGGCAGAGAGGACAGGGAGAGGAGAGAGGACAAGGCAGGAGAGAGGACAAGGCAGGAGAGAGGACAGGGAGAGGAGAGAGGAGAGAGGACAAGGCAGGAGAGAGGACTTCAAGGCAGGAGAGAGGACAAGGCAGGAGAGAGGACAGGGAGAAGAGAGGAGAGAGGACAAGGCAGGAGAGAGGACAAGGCAGGAGAGAGGAGAGAGGACAAGGCAGGAGAGAGGACAGGGAGAGGAGAGAGGACAAGGCAGGAGAGAGGACAGGGAGAGGCGGGAGAGAGAGGACAAGGCAGGAGACATGGCACGAGGCAAGAGAGAGGACAAGTAAAGGCTGGCAAGCGGAAGAACAATTAACAGTCCAACACCACCATCATCTCTTTCTCCTCCCCCCCCAACCAACCTGTCCACCCCCCCGTCAACAAAATGCCCTCCTCTGCCATCTCTCTATGTATCTCCCGGCCTCCTTCCTCTCACCCTGTTCCCACTCAACCACTCTACTACCATCTCTGCAGGGACTGACCCGCAGAGGAGAGAGGGGAGCGGGCACAGTCCCTGCAGAGATGGTGAGAGTGGTTGAGTGAGAACACGGTGAAGGAAGGAGACCGGGAGATGGCAGAGGAGGGAGGGGGGGAGGGAGGGGTGGGGGGATGGGATGGGGGTGGGGGGATGGGGGGGAGGGAGGCCAGGAGAGGGGTGGGGGGATGGGATGGGGGAGGAGGAGAGGGAGGGGAGGGGTGGGGGGATGAGAGGGATGAGAGGAGGAGGAGGAGGGAGGAGAGGAGGAGGGAGGGGATGGGGAGGGAGGAGGAGGGGGAGGAGAGGGGTGGGGAGACGACTTCAAATCCCCTGCAGGAATCGAACCTGCACTTCTCCGCATACAATGCGGTTGTTAAGGTGACTGCCTTAACCCCTAGACCATCAGCCTAGGTAACTTACAATGGATCTCTAGGCGGTTTTGTTATGGCTTTCCCAATGAAAGACTTGAAAAGGTTTTAGTGTCCGTACCGGGATTCAAACCACAAACCTTTGGGTTGGAAGGCATTGTCTTTCACCACTGGACTACAGCCCAGCTCAAACACACAGAACATGCAGCAAGTAACATAGATGTGCTTAAGATTAGGGTTTTCTTAACCACGACCATACCCTAACCCAATTGATATGTTTTAGAAACATAAATAGAAACGACTTAATTTTCTAATGCTAGAGCATGCATTCTCAATTGCTGCAATTAGTCAGATGATAACATTCTCATTCCAAAAGTATTTTTTCAGTGTTTGAATTTTGGAGAAACTTCCACTTCCTGTGGGACTGAACTGAAAAGGAATTTAAGTCACGGCTGGTCTTGTACTGTTCTCTACAGGTGGACTAAAGTGCATGAGCTGTTGATCCAGCAGAAGATCAGGAAGGACATGCTACCCCAGGCCGTCAAGGACTCCAGCGCTATGCTCAGGTCCACACAGCTCACAGGACACATTTACAAAGACCCTGTCCCAGAGACAAATATGAGCTTGGCAATAATGTCTACAAATGTCTCTACAGTCGAGTTTTGGACATTTGACATTTTCCTCAAGCCACCACATGATTGTCTCCAGACATAAAGCTAAACAATAGGACATTTGTTTGCCCATTGTTGCCAATGTTGTAGCCCTCTGCACAAAGAAAACTCTTGCAAATCTGAGGCTGTGATGAAAACATTAAAATAGCAGTTCAATAGAGCTGTTGTCATGGCTGTGACTGGTTGCAAGACAGTTTCTAATCACGGTGGATAAAGGGTTAAATAACCCTAACCCTAATTTGACTTGGATAAATAAATCGCGGTGGATAAAGTTAGAGCTGCACTTCAGTCAAATGAACAGCATGGCATATTTTCACACTATAGAAAAGTGTTCGCTTGGATATGATAGCTAATGTTGAATTCAGATGACGCAAACTTTAATATCTAGATTCATAGAAGAAACTAACTACTCAAAATCCCTCACAAAGATCTGCAGATGTTTTTAACCAATGGTTTTGTGGAGATTTGGTCTCATTTATCAGATGGTTCCTTCGCTGCCCTTTACTATTATATGTTTAAAAACAACAGCACATCAAATATATTTGAGATGTGTGAAGTAGTTGAAAAAACCTGCAGATTTCAAAATCCAGCCCATTGGTTCAGGTGTCTAATGAGGTGTGTTTGTGTGTGTCTGTCTTCAGGGAAGGTCATAAGGTGTTCTTTGACCGTTTGGCCGAGCACCAGGTTCCTCTGTTGATCTTCTCGGCCGGCGTAGGTGACATCCTGGAGGAGGTGATCGGCCAGAACCACGTCTTCCACCCCAACGTCCGCATCATCTCCAACTACATGGACTTTGACCACAGCGTGAGTGTTTGTGCACTTCATAATATGAAATGTTTTGTGTAATAAATACATAGATACTAGAGATCACCCGGTATGCCCATAGACCAGTGACAGCCTGATGACCATAATATATCTGTGCAGGTTAATCAGATTGATCAATATCTAAGAAAAACTCACTTTCCAGGCTGCAACAAAACATAAGTACTAATAACCAGTGTTGGGGAGTAGTGAACTACATGTAGTTGAACTATGTAGTTTAACTACATTTTGTAGTGGCTTGCTGGTAGTTCAAACTACAATTTTGGGCAATAAAATGAAAGGAACAGGCACAGCTCCAGGATTTTTTAAATAATATTGGTGTAGATGTGTAGATACTATGAGAGGTATCCACCTGATCATAATCCACATCTACAACCCAGAAGAGAGGATGAATACAGCAACCCTAACTGAACACTGTCTTGTTGTTAAGGGGATACTGCGAGCCTTCAAAGGTCAGCTGATCCACACCTTCAACAAGCGGGAGGGCGCTCTGCAGCACGCAGCCACGCTTAGCGAGCTGCAGGACCGTCCCAACGTGCTGCTGCTGGGGGACGCTCTTTCCACTGGGTGTCGTTAGGTGTTTGAACCCGGAAGGGCGAACGGTTTTTACCGCACTGCGTGCTCTCGTGCCGGTAATGTTTGTGCTACATTTGCTTTCTGTAGAAAAGAACTTTGCTGTATTCATATCGGTGAAATGGAATAAATGGATGGGTTCCGAACATCAAGGACAAGCCTTCTTCGTCGTTCTTATACAGCACTCAGTGCAATGTTATCGTATATATTAACATCAGCACAGCTAGCGAGTCAGCCACAACTCAACCCGGTAATTCAAGCACCTCGGTGGCTTACAGTATAGGGCTGTGAGCCTGCCTCAACACCCTGAAAGATTAATCATTTGTAAAATCCTTTTTGTTGCAGCAAGAATGCATGTTGTTGTTTGCACATTCTGTATGTGCGAATCAGAACATGCAACTCCTATCCGTTTGGGGTTGTGGCCAGCTTCACCCAGACGCCCACAAACAGCCATATCCTTGAGTCTGATGAGACTAATTTCTCTTCTCCAACTGGAATGTGGGGTCTCCATGAGGGGAATCATTTCAGCGATCCAGGAAGCCTTTCCTTCAACTCAGGTGGATCTTATGTTATGAATATGGAATTCCTTTTCTACCACATTAGCAGGGCTCACATTATTGGCATCTTATTAATCTTCAAATTCCTATTTTGTTGCGTTTTAGCTGCTTGAACTGTATAGCATTTTGGTGAAGGAATGCTATGAAGAGTTCAGGCACTGGCAGTTCCAGCAGATGGCCTGCTCTGTTTTGGCACCAAGACTGACTGATGGAGCCAGCTGTCCCATGTGTCCAAAGGTACAGTAATAATTGTTATGGCATGTCTGGATGTGCATTATTATTTCATGTGCGTATATTTAATCATTGCTTGTATTATATTAGGAAAATGGAACCCTCTGTGTGGCTGCCGACGCGCTGTTTGGACTTCCACGGAAAAAGTCGTCAGGGGAAAGTTTTGAGCCTCCAAAACATGAAGATAGATTTTTCCTCAATCAGAGTGAAGTGGAC
Organism: Poromitra crassiceps; assembly: GCF_964638095.1. NCBI lineage: Eukaryota > Metazoa > Chordata > Actinopteri > Beryciformes > Melamphaidae > Poromitra > Poromitra crassiceps. The sequence goes on from NW_028152104.1 coordinate 184,775, forward strand.
AGTTTTGTTGAACATGCAAACCCTCAACCAGAGGTAGGACTATAGTTTCATTTGAGAGAAGAATTCCACCTACATGTGATAGTTTTAAGAAAGCGATCTGCTTTGTTACTCATGTCAAATCAATGTAACATGCTTAGTGATGAAAGGATTCTGTCTTTTCCCCTCAAAGGGGGGGTGTCCTGGATTCCATGCTGGGAGTGCAATCCGGTCAAGAGTCAGGTTCAAAAAGCTGGATGAAACTGGCGTATTCGGGCTCACCTGCAGGCATGAGCATCCAGTCAAGTTTCTAAACTTGAAATCTGGAGAAAGGTATTTGATTTTTGCAAGAACTAATGCTAAATATATGCTTAAATACATCATTTATTTGATTTAAGTTAAGTTATCCTTTATTTATCCCCATGGGGAAATTCATCCTCTGCATTTGACCCATCCTCTACTAGGAACCTTCCTAGAACTAGGAGCAGTGTGAATCTAACTCTTTTTGCTTAATTTCTTCAGACTGTCAAATGCTGTCCTCTTGCTGAAGGAATTCAGTAGAGAGCAGGAGGAGCGCCAGCTGAAAATGGTTTTCATGTACGACATCGCGTGCAAACTCAAACCCCACCTACAGGTAACACTACATATTTAAGTTACGGTACTATTGCAGAGCAAATGTGAAAGGTTTTAAAATCATTGCATCTATATCTATCTATCTATATATCCATCTAATTTCTGCATCTCTGTCTGTCTCTATCTCTGTGTGTCTGTCTCGGTCTGTCTCTCTCCCTCTGTCTGTGTCTGTCTCTCTGTCTGCCTGCTTATCTGTAACTGACTGTCTGTCTGCCTCTGTCTGTCTGTGTCCTACTTCCGGATTTCCCCCTTGATTTGATGGAAGCAGGTAATAAAGCATTTTACCTGGAACCAAATGCAACCTTGTTTTTGTTACAGAGCTGGGGGATAAGTCAAAAATGTCTTTGCTGGGGTCAAGAGGGTGTGGGATCAGTCAATTGACTATGTGTAGTTATGAATTAAAGTTGTGTTTTCTTTACTTTTTCTGCCATTTCTTTAGCGCCACTATCCTGACCTGATGAACAACAAGGTCAGTGTTCCATTCTTATGGGCACAATCTTGCATGTCAGGTTAGGAACATTTTCTACCTGGATCAGAAAGTAGATGTTTGCTAGTTGAGCCTGATGCACAGTCTATTTTCCATAGACTGTGCTTTAATAAGTACAAAAAACTACCGCACTAGACTCGGGGTCCCCACGGGTCCTTAAAATCATTGAAATCTATGCCTTAAAAGTTTGTGGAAATAGACATTGAAGGTGCTTGAATTTAGGGTAGCATTGTGTCTCCACAGTACTTTTTTTTTGCTGTATTGCATAAGAGAAGGTAAGAGACCACAGCACAGTTGAGAAGTGTTCACACATTCAAGCCTCTCTCTTTTTAATTGTCTGTGAGCCTGCTAGTTCTCATCATAATTTCTTCATAGTTGTAACAGTAATTAACCTTGATCCATGTCTCTAACTATGCCGTGTTGGCTCCCTGAAATTTCCTGATCATGATCGGGCAAGTCGTTGAGGAGGACATGAATACACCAACTAAGCATGATTAATATTTTACAGATGTTTTATGTCGTGTTTACAGTTCCAGTTCAACACTCGATTCCACAAGGGAACAGGACTGGCTGATGGGGAGCAGAGTGAGCGCTTGTGGTCCTACCTGCGAAAATTTGGAAAAATCACAAAGGAGATGACCCCATCTCATCGCACAGACCTCCTTACAGATGCTCTCCTGCACTACTCTGCCAAAGTGCAACAGAAGCAAAGTGAGTTGTGTGTGTGTGTGTGTGTGTGTGTGTGTGTGTGTGTGTGTGTGTGTGTGTGTGTGTGTGTGTGTGATACACACTATAATTGCTTTGGACGGCTGGACTTGACAAAATAGGAATCTGCATATTAAAGCCTAGGGTGGGGTTGGTATTTTTGTTAAGGATGAGTTACTTCAGTATTTCAAGGTTAACATTGTTGATAAGGCAGTAGATGATATTTTTGCTTTAAGATTTGAACACCGAGTTTCACAATATTTTTTTGTTACTTTTTCATGCTACCTATCACCCGAAGGCGCTGCACGGGGAAGGGACTTGGGGGATCGGTGTAAAGTGCCTGACCATTTCCTAAATTTAAAGCCAATGCTCAAAGGTACCCTACAGTTCAGCCCCCAGTTGATCTAAATAAAAGTAGGCGACCTAGAGTCTTCCCTGATAACTTTCTTTCATCAGAGTTGTGTTGCACTGTTTTACTAGAAATTATCAGACATATGGGTTGTTGGGATAATCAGGAGGATGTGGATCTCTGCTACAGTTCACTGTGCAGTGTTCTCTATGCAGAGATAGATAGACACTCTTCCACTAAGACTTCTGGCTTACCTACAAGTCTAGGACATCAACTAAAAGGTAAAGCTTTTTGGAACTGTGAATTAAATCCATTATGGGCTGATGTAAGAACTACTGAAAATAAATTTCTAAAATGCCGAAAAAATGCCTCAGGGATGCATTTATAAGCAGTGTCAACACATCTCTGAAAAAAAGACTACGTTTCTTTAAGCAGAGATTCAACAGGGGCCAAGCGATGCATTTGGAACAGCTTCAGTGTAAAAATCCAAAATAAGTTAAATTACCGTAACCGTTTGGGCCCTAGGAAAGCTGTCGGAATACTTATGGGGATTTGGATAATGAGACTGAAAGTGTCCCGAAGATATGGGAAAGTGAATTTGCCAATAATTTCCCCCCTTGCTCTCAAGTACCCCCTGTAGTAGCTCTACATATGCGTACCCCGCTTTGGGAACCACTGCTCTACATAGAAAAGTCAATAATCCAGCCTCTGTCTTTGGTTAAATCTTAGCACTGTATTTCTCTTTTTGTAGTAACAGGCATTCCTCAGCGACTTCTGAAGGCCGAGAAAATAAAGGAGGAGTCAAAGAAAGAGTTGACAAACCTCATGAAGTCTTTGCCAGGTATTTAAACTATGTCTTCATTTTGTGTTAATTATTGTCATGCAATTATTATCTTCACACTGTACTTCTATGGGTGTCTTTTTACATGGCAATTCATTTTTGGTTTGATATACTGTATACTCCTGTACTCCGTAACATGTTCTCTCATTTACATTATGTCATTTAGCAAATGCTTTTATCCAAAGCGACTTACAATATCACATTCTGCTATGCAACACCATCTACAACAGTTCCACTTTTGAAGCAAGAAAGTAGCATTAGTAAGAGTAGCATTCGTTTTTCAGAGTTTTTTTCTTCAATTTTTTTGGGTGGGGGGGGGGGTAGATTAAGAGGGGTTAGTTACTTTACTTTTACTTTACTTTATTTATATTTGGCAGACGCCTTTATCCAAAGCGACATACAACCAGGTTAAAACAGTACAGCAATAACAAGAAAAAATTAATAAAAGTTTTAAACGAAAAAATGTATAAACGGCAATTAAATTAGAACATATTTACAGACAATAGACGTGCGGATGAGAAGAATAGGAGGATAGCAAGATAGAAGAGAGAAGAGATAAAAGTGCATAAGGATGAAAGTGCATAGGAGCTAGAGGGTTAACACAGTTGTAACACAGTTACAGTAAGCAGTGTTGGGCAGTTACTTTCAAAATGTAATAGACTACATATTACTAGTTACTTTCATTTGAAAGTAATAAGTTACTTTACAATATTACTTTCTGTGTAGAGTAACTTGTTACTTATTACACTACTTTTGCATTACTTTCACCAAAATAACAGCAGTAGCAGAATGACATCGCTGCCCCGGAACCATCCCGAAAAATAATTTCAACCGCCTTGAAGTCAGTGTAAACAATGCAAAATTCTAAATTTTATTCTTTTCCTTTGTTATTATCATCTATAGTGGTTTTTTGCATAAAAACACAGTTTGATTAGGAAATGATTGTATCTTTTTTTAAATATGTGCTTTGATTGAATCAAATGTAACTCAAATTGTAACTTGAGTTACTTGACAAAGTAACTGGTATAATACTACTGAAATCCTATAAGTAATAAGTTATATTACTGAGTTACTGCTAAAAGTAATATATTACATGTAATATGTTACTTTTGTAATGAGTTACCCCCAACACTGACAGTAAGTAATCCGATGGGACAAGGGATATTCTCTCTACTTGTATTTGGTTAGAAATCAACTTTCCCTGAGTGTTTCTTTTACTTACCCCTATAAAAAATGTTTTTGAGTTTCCTACAGTACTATGGGTGGGGGTTTGTTAACTCACTAACTTTTGCAATAGCGTGCTTGTTGAAACCTGTTTAGCCACGATGAAGTTACAGTTGCTTCCCTCAACATGCGCTAAGGGGACTTCTCTGTTTGAGCGAAAGGTGGGAGAGTCTTTTACTAGTACAGAGATGAATAGCTAATTGATGACCACTAGTAAAATAAGCTGTCATATAAACAAAGCCCTATAATATCAAGAAAGTGCCGTATACTGTATACTGTATATGCACCTACGGGCGAGTTGCGGTATTTACTGATGTGGCACTTTACTTCCCCAGGCAAGCCTATAGGCGTTGATTCCTGTATCAAATCTCCCATCAACAGTCCTGAAGATTATTGTGAATAAATATGTACATTTGCTCTAGATGCAGAAAAACCCTGGCTGTTGATACTGGCTCAGTATACATTATCCCGCTTAGAACACGGCCTACAACTAAATCATTCAATAATCTGACAAAAATAATTATTCAAATATTTTAATAGCGTTTTCAACACAAAGTGGTTTCATTCGTAATTGGCACACAAGACACCACAGCTGCAACTGGTTGGCCTAATTAGTAGGCTAGTGGTTGCTGACAAAAGGCTCTTATCAACTGATTAATACCAGGTGTGGCAGAGCAGCGGTCGGTCGTCGAGAAATAATGACCGGTGAATATTGTTGATTGACCAATCAGAATCGAGTATTCGAGAGAGCCGTGTTCTAATATGAATTAACTGCTTGCAAGGAGCACCTTCATAACCTCTTGAGTGTTCACTTACTCACTGACTAACAACATTTGGCATATTTAAAAGCACTGGATAACTAAATAATTCCAAATTCTGTTATATTTTCAGAACTAAGACAAATACTGTGATGATATTTTTGCTTTATCGACCCGTACTAGTATTAACACACTTTATCTAGAGTAAGACATAAGCCAGCTTATACCATGGTCTGGGTGAATACTCGATTCTGATTTGCTGTAGCGTGTCCATTATTTTGTTATAATGTAAACCTAGCTAAGTCCTGGCAAACGTCTGTTCACAATTCATATCCATGTGCCATGTCCTCAGCAGAGCCGTTTGAGCTCTATACCACCGTTCAGTGTTAATATGTCACTTTCATAAATTTAGAAGAAAAAAAAGGTCAAAGTAACCATTTGGGTTACCCTTGTGTGCTCAGTTGATCAAAATGACGGGCATTTACGGAGATCTGACGTTTACATTTGTCAGCTGACCGAAGCGCTCGAGCGCAACCATAACAACAACAAGGAAGCAGTCACCTGTCATAAACAAACGAAAATCTGAATTATCTTAGCCTAAAAGGCTGCATTCCACAGGATGCCGACTGCCCCTATGAACTTACTGATACTGTAGCCTATGAGCGATCAGCCACATGCTGCGGCCGTCTGAGTCTATTTCATCCTGTGAAAATCTTGAGCAGCCTAGGGGATTTTGTCTCCGGTTCTCAAAGTTATGACAACTAGATTTAGATTGCAAAATGCATGAAAATGAATGAATGAAATGAATGGACTTGTTTTGTTTCTTTGGTTAGTGACTATGGTATAAGCGGGTTAATGCACTTGGAGGTGTCCATTATCAGAAATTAATGGACTGCGCCTCTGCATTGTCCATTAATTTCTGAGAATGGACACTTCATCGCGCATGAACCCTTACATATGATCTATTACCTTGAATACAGTTCTATGGAGATTAAACATGTTTAATATCAGAGCCCCCATACACCGTGCAGTCATTGATACAGTAGGTAGGAGAACTCCTTGCGTCTCAATCCTTGTCTCAGCATCCGTATCCTTTTTCCATGGTTTTTCATTTAAAGTTTGCCTTTTTTTTTTTTATCTAATAATTGAACCATTGACCTCTAACCACCACTGTTGGAGAAACACTAAGCTAATCTATGTTTTGTTTTTACATGCTATTTTCAAGGTACCACTGTTGAAGACATCAGGAGTTGGGGGAAGGATCTGGAGGCTTCTCTGAAGAAGCAAGAGGTTTCCTTTTCCTGGGAGGAGACTTATGTCGAAAATCTCTACCAGTTTCAGAGGGGACAGTAAGTCAATGCTTTATTGGGTTATATAAAAATGTAATGTAATTTTTTTTTTTTTTTTTATATAACACATCGATGTTAACAACAACAATTTAGACTATTAAAAAAGTTTTTTCCGAAGACCCATTGCTTGAAGATTTTCTTGCCTCCTTGGTTTTGCAGTAAACCTATGCTATACCCCCCCCCACCCCTTTTTTACTTCTCTCTTTTCTTAGATGGCAACTTACAACATCTCAAGGAGGAGCTCAAGTTGTGGATTTGATCTCGAGAACGGAAAAGTAGGCGTCATAATGTCAAAACAAATTAAAGTAATCATTTTGCTGTGATTTTAGCAGCCAGGAATACCACTGCCCAGTTGGGTGTGGGGTAGATAGGTAGACAGGCATGGACATTTAAGAGTGTGCTATAAGAATGGCCTCTTGCATAAATGACTTCATGGAATCATTGTAACATGTCTTTCATATGTTGTGTCTGTGTGTGTGCGGGTGTGTATTAGGGCGCAGAGAAAGATCTGTGCTCTAGAAAAGAAGAACCACGTGGAGCAGAGGTGGTCGCTCACCTCCCCTCAGGCCAGGCGTTCCTCTTTTCAGCAATGGAGAAGCGAGCCATGGAGGTGTTAGACAACATCTTTAACCTCAATGTGGAGCGCAAGTTCATGTGTGGCCTGGTCAGGAAATATGCAGGTGAGATGATTAGTTATTAGTAGAGCGGATTAGCAGAATAATTGTGCACTTTTTGAGAAAAGCATGTACCGTAAATTCCGGACTATAAGACGCACCGGTGTATAAGCCGCGGGACCAAAATTGACTATTTTTTTCTTCTATAAGCCGCACCGGTCTATAAGCCGCGGGTGTTTTGATGTTTAATTACCATATGAAAGGGTTCGTGCACAGAGAGGAATGTCGGGAAAGCGATGGCTGTTTGGGGAAGCTCCCATTTATTAACATTTCAACAAAACAAAACAAAAGTCAGGTCACTAATCCCCAGACAAAATCACACAACAATAGGCTATATGTGCAGCAAACCTGTAACCAGAGAAGTCAAGTCACTAATGCTCGTCTTCCTCTTCTTCCTGCGTACTGAAACCACCAAAGTCCTCATCTTCAGTGTCGGAAACGAACAGGTTCAGGGTGGCTTCGTCAACCACTCTCCTCTCTCCTTCATTGTCACTCAAAACCAACGAACTCCTCTTCATCTATAGCTGTGTTTCCATTACAGTTTTTCGCAAAAGAATTGCGATATTTCTACAACTTCGACAATGTACAATTGCGACTTGTAGGCGTTTCCATTGAAGTTGCGTTTGAGTGATTCCCCGTTGCAGCAGCTGCCACAGTGATTACGCACGGGGATCTGCCCCATATCCCGTCCCCTGCATGCTCAAATCCAACCAATGGTCAATGGAAATCCCAACATGAAGTTACAATGCATATAAACGAGCCTGATTATCAATTCAAAAGAAAATGAGTCGCAAAATGTTGCTGGCTGCGTGAATGCAGTCAGCGCGACAGGCAGAGGAAAAAAGGTAGCCTAATAGCCTACAACTGGTCCGATTTAGAGATGGAGGGGGGAAAAGGCTGATTTGGTTCTATAATTGCACCTGAAACGTGTGCAATGTATTAGCCTACTCACAGTCACTGTATTCACTTCAGACAGCACCACCGCACCAGTGTGTGCTTTTCATCCTCTCATCTCGCCGCTGTGCCAAATGCGCGCACACAGGCAGCCTGCTGTCACCATGGACCGATTTCTGCCAAACATTATCTAATTTGCCCGGCTACGCTTTTGCACAACACTCGTCTTTCTGCTAGGTAGCGTTGCTTCAAAGTTTTCCACTTGCTGCGGAGGTTTTGACACGGCTATCGAACCTTACTTACCAAACTTATTTTCCGCTCCTTTTCCAAGGGATAATATGGGTCACATGACGTGCAAATGCGAAAAATGTGTTTCCATTACACTTTTGCGATAAACTGCTATATCGACACGTCTGAAAAACCACCTCATGATCATCTACTGCTCGTTCTCATGCTGTCGAGAACGAGCAAAGCTTTTTTTTGGTGAAAGAATCCTCCAGGGCGCTTCTTGTTAACAGTCCGAGTGAGTGGCAGGTCGAACGTCAAAGGCACTTCATCCATATTTATGATCTGCTCCGGTTCGATGGAATATTCCTTGATCTTCCTTTGTGTGAATTCCCCGAAGTTTGTGATTTTCTCCTGGTAGTCGGGGGAGGGAGTTGATGGGCTTGTGGCCGTTTGCTTACCGTAATTACCATATGTAAGTGGTCACGCACAGAGGGTATTGTCGGGAAAGAGATGGCTGTTTGAGGAAGCTCCCATTTACCGTATTACCGTAACATTTCAACAAAACAACATAACACAACACCACCGTTGTTTATTTTTACAGTGCACACAGTGTCCGCGGTGTGGTGAAAAGAGGGCAAGAGAGGAAATTAAAACAGAAGTGGATTTATAGTTAGAAAGAGTGCTAAAAAAGAGAGTTATTTTTTTTTTTTTTTTTTTTTCTGAAAAAATCCATAGATAAGACGCACCGTTATATAAGCCGCAGGGGCCAAAAAACGGGAAAAAAGCCGCGGCTTATAGTCCGGAATTTACGGTAATTCCTCACATAGTGAGTGAATACCACAAGGATTATTTTCAGATGTGGAGGGAAGTCTGATTTGACCTCAACTCCAAGATGGCCACCATTTTCTGGTGTAAAATGTACAAATCTGCTTATAACAATTGTACATTTTTTGAGAAAAGCACGAACTCTCTCACAAAGTGAATGAACACTAAGGTTTATTTTCAGATGTGGAAGGAAGTCAGATTTGACCTCAAATCCAAGTTGGCTGCCATTTCCCCAAGATTAATGTACAAATGTGCTTATAACAATTGTGCACTTCTTCAAAGAAGCATGACATTTCTCACATACTAAGTGACCATAAGGGTCAGTAAGATGGAGGGAAGTAAGATTTGACCAAAAAAAAACAAGATGGCTACCATTTTCCCAAATCTAATGTAAATTGGGAAAATGGCGTCCATCTGGGATTTGAGGTCAAATCTGACTTCCCTCCATATCTGTCAATAAACCTTATGGTATTCACTCACTATGTGGGACAGTTCATGCTTCTTTGAAGAAGTGCACACTTGCACATTTGTACATAAGACTTGGGGAAATGCCAGCCATCTTGGATTTGAGGTCAAATCTGACTTCCCTCCACATCAGAAAATAGTCCTTATGGTATTCCAAAAGTGCACAATTCTCTTATTTTTGGGTGCTAATCCGCTATACTATATGCTCTTGTGACACGGATAAATGCTCGGGGAAGGGGGGGGGGGGGGGGGGGGATAATGAAAAGAAAATAAATAGTTATACTACAGGGGCCACATTACAGAAACTCCCTATCTTATGTCTTAAGTTAGGATAGGACTAGTTTAAGGTAGGATTTTTTCTGATTTGGTATTACAGAAGCAAATCCTAACTAACTTTAGGAATCCTATCTTATCTTGCTAAATCCTATCTTATGTCTTGTTAGGAAATCCTAAATACTCATCCAGCATCGGTTATCAACTTTTCTGTCTGTTACCCTAGCAACCACTAGCAACAGACACCTCCTCCTTTCTCAACTCGCGGGGGAAGTAGGAGCGCTAGTAGGCTAACGATGTGTGTTGTTGTTCCTCCCCCCTTGGAAACTGTATGTACCGAGGAGCCAAATTGCTGATGGCTGTTGCTACCTCAGTTAAATTACGTGACATAGCAGGTTGAGATATTTTGGATATGTCGGCCACTTCAGTTTGAAAATCTCCCTTCGCAAAAAAAAGTGCAAGAGCCCCGTGTCGCCTAGTCGGTCTCTCCAACACAGGTCTCAGCTCCTCGGCTAGCTGCAGTATCATGTCATCTAACTAGATGTTCTAGAAATTAATGTACCAGTCCAGTCCACTAGCCCCCAATTAAGTTATATATGGCTTTGAGCCGCTCTTGTTTTATATCTTCTTATTATTAAAGCCTTACCACAGCAGTACAACAGACCCTTTTGCACAGATTTTTTACTTATTTCCCATACTCTGTTTTTGTAAATGTATCCCCTTTCATTTGCTTTTAATAGACACTATTATGTGTGGATCTATTTTTTTTATATACATCAAATGCACAACCTGTTAATCTGCAGATGTGTATTTTTCTTGTATGCAGGTATTTTTAATCTGTTCAAGTTAACCATGCTCTGACTTTTTTCTCTCTCAGGTTGAGGCTATTATGTTTTTAATAATACAACAAATTAGACAATATTTTTCCAGTTTTTTGTGTGGCTTTGGCTTTGAACCACCGACCGTAAATATGGATAGTGATTCTGGTAACATCCTGACCTTTGACCTTTGCCTCCAGATGTTTTTGGTGGGACTGACCGGCGGTATCGCCTCAGGGAAGAGCACAGTGTCTTCAATGCTGCGGGAGCTCGGATGCCCCATCATTGATGCTGATGTGGTGGCCAGGAAAGGTAGGCCACTCCCTCTCTCTCTGCTGGTCCTTTAGGCCATGCCCTCTCTCTCTGCCGGTCCTTTCCAGTGCAACCTCTTCCGGTTCACAGAATGAATATACTGTATAGAGATACTGTAGAGAATTAGTGTTGTCACGGTACCAATAATTCAGTAGTCGGTACCGGTACTAGTGAATTTCCACGGTACTCGGTACCAATTTCGGTACCACGGTAAAAAAAACAGACTGATATTTCTTCAACATATTCTCTTTTATTAAAGTATGCAACCATTTCCAATGAACAAATGGCATGTAGCCTTCAACTTTAAAACAAAACAATGTGCTTCTGCTTACTTCTTATATTCAACTCTGTATGGCAGTGAGAGCAGACAGTGCAACACCAGTGGCATGTAGCCCTCAAGTATTGTTTATTGAATTAAAAAAACAAAACGATACGCTCGGTACCATGCAAAAACAGGTACCGAAGTACCGAAAACAATGTAGTACTGACTAAAGGTGCTCTTATACTCGAGCAAAGCTCCGTGGGGTGGGGCCCTGCGAGTCTCCGTGCAGACCTCGCGCTGGGGCAGATGCCATTATACTCAGAAAGTGATCAGCATGTATTGTACAATGGTGAGAACAGCCCGTGAAAAGTCGCAATGAAACGCTATTATGTGCAGTACTGAGTGCGCTTTCACTCTCAAACGACCGCACATCAGCACATGAAGGAATCAAATCACCAAACTTGTTTTTACTGAAAGCCGTTTTACTTCTCAGCCCTGATAGCCTACTCTGTGCTGCTTTTAATCTCTCTCAATAATGCTCTCAACACAACACATTTACTTGGTGAAATTACTAAAAACGAACAGTTGCAAATCAAAGTTTATAGCCTACCACATGGGTCAAGAAATGTGGCGAAAACACAGCTCAGTGTTCAGGGTTCAGTGGCTTGAAAGCGGACATGTTTGGAGAGAAGCCGTGCGCTGCTCGCGCTGTTAGAAAAAAAATCAGGCACAAGGCGAGCGCCAGACGGAGCTAGCAAATAACCACGCCCAACAAATTTACGTCATTTGACGCGCCCGGCCCTCGCTCCACCCCCGCGCCCTTCATGGCAGGGTGAGCATAATTCAGCCTTTAGTACCGAAGTACCGAAAACCGTGACAACACTAATAGAGAATATATATAATATAGGGATAAAATAGGGATGTAACGATAACCGGTTTTAATGATAACCATGATAAAATTCCTTATGATACCGTACCGTTTCAAATTTTCATTATCGTTAAAACCGTGGTACCGTGATTACAGTGTGTTGAAAAACATGGTAAATACTGTCCATTATCAACCAAAGTTGGCAACCTTCTCCCAGATGCAAATGTGCAGCCTTGGAGAAATGATTTCAGTGAGTTTATCACTCCTTTTTGGGTCTGAGTTTTCAATATAAAACGTCGTAAAATGATTTCAGTGAGTCTCGATAATGACGATAACCGTGATAATTTTGGTCACGATAATCGTGATGTGAAATTTTCATACCGTTACATCTCTAGTGTGCAATACAACATAACAGCAAAAAGACATAGGACAATTGGGCAGTGTTAAAACTAGACATTAGGTGATTAAGAAGACAAGACAGTACAACAGTACAGCAGTTTACCTTGAGTTGGGAGGTTGGGTTTAGTTAGTGTGTAATTATGTGACATGTATGATGTCAAGTGGCATTTGTTAAGCACCAACTTCTCACTGCCTGTGCCTCGGTAACAGTGGTGGAGCCCCACAGTGCTGCCTACTGCCGCATCGTCGACCACTTCGGCCCAGAGATCCTGCTGGAGAGCGGGGAGATCGACAGGCAGAAGCTGGGGCAGCTCATCTTCGCCAGTGAGGAAAAGAGGAAGCTGCTGAACTCCATCACTCACCCAGAGATCCACAAAGCCATGCTCAAAGAGATCCTCCTCTACTTCCTCAGAGGTGAGGGAGGAATCAGGCTTACATGGCTCAGTTACAGGTTGACTTGGGGGGGATTAGCTCACTGTGAGGCAGCACTGGCCATCAGATTTGAGGCTGTTCTTCACAAAGCTTCCTAAGTAGGGATGGGGCCGATCCAATATCGATACCAACATAATTCACGGATCGGAATTGGATTGGAATTTTTGTTTTGTTGTTTTTTGCAATTCCAGCGCGGGGGCGCTGGCCGTAATTTGCCCATGTATAATGGTATCCTTCTTTGCCTTGTATATTTTCTTAATTTTGTCTGCTTTTTGCAAGGTATATTTAAAAAAAAAAATCTTTTAATTGGCCAAATCTTTGCCTATGCTGTATATTCAAGAAGAATAACGGTATCGGAATAATATCGGTATCGGCAGATATCCAAATTCAGGTATCGGAATCGAATCGGAAGTGAAAAATGTGGATCGGTGCATCCCTACTGAATACACTTTTATTTTGCCTCACAGTCAAAAGCAAACTTCTTGGAACAGTGAGATAAACCATGAGAACAGTGAGAGAGAGAGAGAGAAAAAAGTAGAGAAGACCAGCTTCAGCTCAGTCCCAGTCCTTGTGCTTTAGGCTGTTGATTATATGTCTTTGGAGTATTATATTGCCTTGTGTGGTGGGAACATTCACCAGCTTGACTGTGAATGTTTCTGTTCCCCTCCAGGCCACAGTGGGGTGCTGTGTGACGGGCAGCAGCAGAGCATCACCTCTCCAGAGCAGCCGCTGAACCTGCCGCCACCTGGGCCTCCGACCCACGACGACAAACAGACAGTCCGACACGTACTGCTGTGTCTGCTGCTATTTGTCAGCCTGCTAGCGGTGCGGATACAATACTGTTATTAATGTTCAAGAGTGTGTGTGTGTGTTTGAGAGAGAGAGAGAGAGAGAGAGAGAGAGAGAGAGAGAGAGAGAGAGAGAGAGAGAGAGAGAGAGAGAGAGACAGAGTTAGAGAGAGAGAGAGACAGAGTAAGAGAGACTGTTTATGTTTAACTGTTTATGTAAGACAGAGTTCAAGTACCAAAAGCAGTGAGTGAAAAGGTAATCCGGCTAAATCAGATGTAGACACAATCCAGATATCAGACGCATGTGAATGATCCTGGCAGGTGTACAGAAGGACAGCATGTCACATCCAAATGTGCTGCTCACTTGTTTCAGCTCCCACAGGTTGCCAAGTTACTGGCAGGGGGGGGGGGGGGGGGGGGATTTCAGGCACTAATGCAGGGTCTAAAATTAATTGCTAATTAATGTTAATCGATAAGCTTCACACTGGATGATATTAGGGGTGCACCGATCGATCGGCAAGCAATCTGTATCGGCCGATTTTGACCTCAAATATGCGATCAAATAATCAACCTAAAATAACCTTTCCAAACTTTCTTTGAGGAGTTTATATATCGGTGATCGGTAATCGGTGATCGGTCGATGATCGGTTGGGCAGATATTTCCCATAGGCGATCGGTGACAAAAAACGTGATCGGTGCACCCCTAGATGATATCATTTGAATCATGGTCGTTGTAGTTCATATAACACTTTCATTAAAGCTATAGTGCGTCACTTTTGTAGTGCAGAACCTTTGTCTCCCCGTTCTGGCAGCGAATGTGCCATTTGCACAGTACGTGACTCCATATGGTGATGTATTCTGAGTGAAACAGGATATACACAGTAGAGTGTGGAGGAGTGTGGGATATACACAGTAGAGTGTGGAGGAGTGTGATTTGACCGTTGAAAAATGGGCGTGTCTGCGGTAAGGGACTGGGTGCTGCCCTGCCCGAGCCTCTGAGGAGAGGGAGACAGCAGTCCGCTGATGTGTTCTATCAGACAAATCTGAAACCTACCGCTCACATTTCATAGAGAGGCAAAGTGGAACGTCACTTCCTGCTTCAGCACTGTACCAGAGATTTTCAACCACCATTTATTTTCCCATAGACATTTCGTAAAAATGCTTATAAAATAGTTTTACTTTGTCGAACCAAACGGTTCAGCTAACGCTATAATCGGGAGAGACCATAGACCATTTCACTCGGACCAAAAAAAACATCGAAAAAATATTTTCTTTAAACCCGCTTTTTTTTTACGCTTTGGTCCCAGTGAAATGTTATGCGATCTCTCCTGTCTCTAAATATATCTGTACCGTTTGGTTTGAACCAGAGCCATGTAGATAGAAGAGTCCCGACATCTCCATTCACTCCAATGGACCAGTTTTTTACTCTGAAGAGTTCCAGGAAGTAAGGTCCTGGATTAAGCAGCACTGTCGAGTTGCAGCAAAATAGACAGTTTGTGTTGTAGCTACTCAGAAAGGGTTTTCCCCCCTTGAATCAAATTGTACATTATCAGCTTTATTTTAGCAGCATGCAAAAGTAGCGTAAGACCCATTCCTGGCTGTTCATTGGCTAATGAGTCTCGCATTTTGGTCCTCCGCTGATGCCACTCTCTCTCTAGAGGACACTAGTTTGAACCAGTAAAACTATTTTTATACGCATTTTACGAAATGTGTATGGGAAAGTGAATGGCAGATGAAAATCTCTGGTACAGTGCTGAAGCAGGAAGTAGGCGGTCACTTTGCCTCTCTATAACGGTCTATGTACAAACACAATATAATGTTAATACAGCCCCTTGGACTGCGTACTCCCTGGCTGCTTCACTGCACTGAGCTGCAGAGGACTGGGTGGTTGGCTGCCTCCAGGCGGAGAGAGCAGGCACTGGTCTTGAAGCGGGCCACGAACTGCGGTAAATGGCGATATTCCTGGAATGCGAGTTAATGAGCCAATCACATGTCCCTCATCTACATGAAATGAGGACATTGCTTGGAATTTTCTTCTAGCCATGAAGATTGATTGACAGCTGTCATGTCATGATATTATTGGTTGAAATTGCATTGAAATTTGATAGTACTAGCTGTCGCTGACGTATGCACATGTAGATTTGGTTATAAGTGAAGACAAAGCCTAGCCGTAGCCTACTGTCATGGCTGTAAAACAGTGGATGAATTGTTTTAGAGCGTCACACAACACAACCTCCAGGAAATGACTTGTTTCAGTATCAGAATTTGATCAATTTGCTCCGATAACATTTGGAAAGTCTAGAAGAGCCGCACATGATTTCATTATTTATACTCATTCAAGTTAGCAGATGGCTAACTGGAAGTTAGAAGCTCTGATCTCAGCAGGAATAACAGAGAAAGTTACTTACAGTATGAACTTTATATGGGAAACACTGCAACATGTATGGATTTCTGAATGTCTCTCTCTCTCTCTCTCTCTCTCTTTGTGGTGGTTGTTCAACAGAGATCCAGGAAGACTTTATCTAGAACTACAGTTCTTCTGTGCTGTGGCCAACTATGGACAGGTACCTGCGTGCGTGCACGCGCATTGTGTATGTGTGACATGTTTACTGTTGCCTTGTATATTTTAAAAATCTATGTTGTTACATCTCACGATGCATTTTAATAATCTGTTAATAAGCCATAGGCCAGGGTTCAACCAGTGGCCTCATTTTGGAAAATAAATCATACAGGAATCTTTTATTTTTTGTGTATCAGTGTTCTGGGGGAAACTAATACTACAGTAGTAAGTCACAAACCTACAATGTTTACTTTGCCTACTGCAACAAACAGAGGTGTAAATGTGGTGGTTAAGAAAGATGATGTCTGAATAGAGCCCATAATGTGTTGTCCACATGTCTGAAACACACATTTTTATTTTTAGTCTACTTCACACTTCACAGACTGTGCAATTAAGTAATGTGATATGAATAGGCACATAACTGCTAGCCCCCTTGGAGCCTCCTTTTGTACCCCTCTCCTGCTCTTCCCCCTTCCTCTGCTTACTAGCCTTTGCTCTCTTCCTCACTAGTATGGGGCAGGATGCTGTAAGAGTGAACTCTTCCCTCTGCACACAGGTCCCAGAGCTGGCCAAGTGTTCAGTGCTGATGAGGGAGCGCAGCCGAGTGGAGGAGACGATCCAGGCCATGCAACGAGCCGGTGCAGGCAGTCTGCAGGTGACTGAATGGACTGTGTGTGCTGAGAAGAAATGAACGGTCCTCAGGGCATGCTGTTATTGTTCAGAGCTGTTTCACAAGTCTCACAAGTCTCTGTCAGAGCTTTTGAGTCTTCACTTGAGAAGTTCATCCAAGTCCAAGCTTTCACTGAGGCTCAAACCCAAAACCTCCAAATTGAGGTCTGGCCATTGGTTTACTATGGGTACACCCTTGTGTACTCAGATGTCAAATATGGTCTGACAGAGAAGTCTGGAAATTTTAGTCTGGAAAAGAATGGCATTTTGAAATGGAAAATGTGTAGGAACCCTGACTATATGGTTTGGACCAAACAAAACTAACTTGTGTGTGTGCTGACTGAGTAGTGTAGTACAGTGAGTCAGACTATTCTCCTCTAAATAGTCCTATTTCCTCAGGTAATCTCTGACTTCGACATGACCCTCACCAGATTTGCCCACAATGGGAAGAGAGCCACCACCCACAGTAAGCACACAGGCTTATTGTCATCAGAAGCATCTTGTCCAAACTGTTTGGTGATGACAAGTTTGAAACTGCTTCAAACCTTTTTTCCTTGTATTTTTCCAGACATCCTGGATAACCGGTTGTTGATTAATGAAGACTGCACTAGAAAGGTAAGGAAGCATTAATTATTATACACAATTTAAAAAATAATAGGTCTATTTTACACTTCCTCCGTAGTACCTCTGGTTGTTTGATTGGTTGTTGTGCTATATCCGCTGGGCCCTATCGTCGTACAGGTGCTATCGCACTGGTTTGCGCGCCTCTTAATCTTATGCTATCTTCCCTGCATCTTATGCTATCGTCTGCCTCACGCAAGTGTCATTTTGCACTTTGGCCACAATACCATCCAGTTTTGCGCCGGGATCTGAGCGCAGACACAGGTGTGCTTTTGCCACAATAGGATTCCCTGTGTTTGACTCTCATCCTGCACCTACATGTATGACTGTTAAGTCTGTGCAGAAACCTTTCAATTAATATTAGAGACACCCCACTCCAGGCTCCGCCAATAGAGTACCGCAGGGATGACGTATTTGTGTAGGCTTAACCAGAAATCGCCGCCATTTTGGTTCATCAGGGGAAAGGTCTATGGGGTTTTAGAATGGGGATTTCACTTAAATGCATAAAAAAAGTTTATGGGAAGTTGGGAACGTGAATTTGGGTTCAGCAGGATAATCTTCAAACAATCACTTTTATGCCTTGTGAAGCGTTTTCTAAATAAGGTGTTTAAAAAAATTAATTTACTTTCCAAAAGTCATAAAAGTTATTAACATTTGTGAAGATTATCCTGCTGAACCCAGATTTGCGTTCCTATAAACCTTTGTTAACCACAGACTTTATGCATTTAAGTGAAATCCCCATTCTAAAACCCCATTCACTTTTCCTCTTACAAACCCTCTCTATTGTAAGAAATTGAACTCTTCTGGTCTCCTAAATGGGCGTGGTTCTCGGCTTGCGATTGGCTGTCTGTCAATTATTGGCTGACCAGTCTCCTAAGGGGGCGTGACAGTGGCGAAACCTCCATGGCACAAATACAGGAAGTGACTGCAAGTTGGGGTGTCTCTATGTTATGGTATGTGTGTTGCGGTGTCTCTATGTTATGGTATGTGTGTTGGGGTGTCTCTATGTTATGGTATGTGTGTCTGCTCCTTCTACGTTGCAGATGAAGGAGCTGCTGAACACCTACTATCCTATAGAGATTGATGCTAGCCGGACTGCTGAGGAGAAGCTGCCACTCATGGTGGAATGGTAAGGATTCGAGACAGACCAATAGAAATAAGGGACTGTCTGATATTTACGTGGGGTGGGGTAAAATATGATATATATATTTTTTAAATCCACTGCCCTCCCTGACATTTAGATTATTTTCTCTCTGCCCTCCCCCACCCAGTCCAGCCTTTTATCATTTTATACACAACTTAGTTTGTTTGAAATAAAACAGCAACTTTTTATCACACGACCGTCATATCTGGTGAGATATTGAGAGCCTGATTTAAATTGTATTCCTATATGCGCAGCAGCAAGGGCAGCAACGTTTCATGTGATTTGAGTTGTTATAGAAAATATAGCCTATATGCACGGCAGATATTGATTTGGTTCCTGTTACAATTGTGATTTAATGAGACGTGCGGCGGGTCTGCGCATGGACAGATATCACTGATCATAGTATAGTGCCATTTTAATGCATTTAATGTCAATCAAAAGATACAGGTGAAATAGGCTATAGCTGATATTGATCGATTGTTGAAGTTTTTCTTTACTCTGTAGGCTACTCCTCCATTACGTGACTGCAAGCCTTCTATTTAACCTACACAAAATTATGAGAACAATATTCTTCAAAGGCGCAGCACAGAAAGGAATGTGTATGTGCAGGTGCGCCCGTCACCAGTGGGCTAATGTTTTCATTTTCTTATCATCATATAATTTGGTTGTGTGGTCAGTTATAGTTGACTAATGAGCAGAGATGGGAAGTCATCAGAAACCACTGAGATTTGATGTGCTTCTCCAGCACACCGGACCTTTTGGACAATGATGGTGTCAGCTTCCTCCTGCTGAGTTTGTAGATCATATCGGCTCCTTCTTTCTTCCAACCTGATCTCAATGGGGCATGGCTCCTCCCCTGTCACATGGCTCCTCCCCTGTCACCACCAACTTGTAGATGGAAAAGCCGATCTTGGGTCAGCTCACATAAGAGCTAAGGGATGGTGTTTCTAGCTGAGCTCTGTCTCTGTGACATCTCAGGTGATGGACTTGATACTGTAATCATAGCACATGTCTAAGATGAGGTAGACGTCACTGTCTGATAGATATAAAGTCAGCCGTGTCATAACATTTTTGATGAAATCAGCATCAGCTGGCCAGTGGATGGTCCAAAGAAGGGCTGATCCATCAATGACAGTGACATCTGCAACACTGGCATTCCTCCTGGAGATTTTGACTTGGAGTGACTTCTTCAGTGTAGACTTGGATTTACAAATTCACATTCCGTCCTCGGTAAACATGGCAGTTGGGACTGGTGCCAGCTCATAGGCGAGGACATCCTTCATGTCAACTTCATGGTCACTAGACAACAGTGTGATTACCCTTGAATCGATGGCATTTAGGTCATAAATTGTGGAGATGCCAACTTGGATTGATTTGGTTGTTGTCATTGTCTTCACTTTGTTTGAGATGGTGAGACTTTGTTTGAGATGGTGTTGTAAGATCCCTCTGACCAGGTCTTCTCAACATCTTCTAACATTGCCTCCTAACATTGGGGACGGCTTTAGCTCAGGAGGTAGAGCGGGTCGGCCAATGACGCAAGGGTTGGCGGTTCGATCCCCGCTCCCTCCCAGCTGCTGTCGTTGTGTCCTTGGGCAAGACACTTAACCCCAAATTGCTCCCGATGGTGTGTAGGCACCCTGCGTGGCAGCCTGCCGCCATTGGTGTATGAATGGGTGAATGTAGACTATCTACTCATTGTAAAGCGCTTTGGATAAAAGCGCTATATAAATGCAGACCATCCTCAATCTTTATGGCACTGTCTACAATAGACAGTTGGTAGGGTGATCTTGATGTTCATGATGCTTTCCCCTGGGTGTTCATTGGGATCCAATGGATGGAGGCAGGTTTCCAGTTTCTGACAAAGTCCTTGACTTTGGCATGTGCTTAACCCATGGCTTTAGCCTCCACCTTGTGATAGAGATGAACCTATCTGTCTTATCCTCTTCTATCTCCTTCATGTCTGACACAATCTTGCAGCATATGTGGTGGCTCAGGGCCCATATCTTCAGTGCCTATGGCTTCACGGTAATCCAATGATCCCTCCATCACTGTGGCCGTACCTCATGAAAGTGGACTCTATGAACTGGTTGCTCCACAGGCCATTCCATATTCCACTAATGTGTCGCATCACATGCTGCTCCTGGAGAAAATTGCTTTGTGGAGAAAGCTTCTCCATGGAATGAAGATACTGTAGTATGGCCATACCTGATATGGTTGACATGGCCAGCTGCAAAGTAGTAGGTAAGCATCTTCTGGAATGTGGTCAGATGGAGAAGCCAGTCACCCTCACGTTCAGCCCAGATGTATGACATCATCAGCATCATTGGTTTCACCAAGACCTAAACCCAAAGTCTGGCTGTTCTGGTCTGACTCATAATCTGATCCAAGGCTGCTTTCTGGAAATTTCTTACCGGAACTCCAGAGAGCCCACTATCAGCCATCAGTGAACATATAGCCCCAACAAAACTCATCAATGTGTGCATACTCCCAAGTAGGGATGTAACGATAACCGGTTTAATGATAACCGTGATACAATTCCTTACAATAACTGTACCGTTTAAAATTTTCATTATCATTAAAACTGTGGTACCGTGATTACCGTGGTACCGTGATTACAGTGCTTTGAAAAACATGGTAAATACTGTCCATCATCAACCAAAGTTGGCAACAGTCTCCCAGATGCAAACGTGCAGCCTTTGAGAAATGATTTCAGTGAGTGTATCAATCCTTTTTGGATCTGAGTTTTCAGTATAAAATGTTGTAAAATGATTTCAGTGAGTCTCTCAGTACTTTTTGAACATTTTCAGCATTTTCTTTATGAATACAGTGATAATACAATAATCGTGATAATTTTAGTCACGATAATCATGATGTGAAATTTTCATACCGTTATATCTCTCCCCCCAAGACGTTTTAAGCGGCACAGCTGCATCTATAAGTGACGTGTGTCTGTTTGAGGCGAGATGTGTGTGAGGCGAGATGCAGTGTCCCAGCCATTGGGGTGGCCCAAGTGGGGCACAGACTCAAGAAAGGGTAGCACTGATTGTGGCATTTAGGAAGGATGTAGAAAGTTTTCCCTCACCAAAATTTAGCCTAACTTCACTCTAGCTTAAAAATAAGCCCACTACAGCCTCTGAAAGACAGTATTGTTGGCCACAGATGCCAGCATCCTCAGGATTTTGGGGTGGCCAATTAGATTTCAGGGGTGGCCAGTGCCACCCCTGGCCACTCCCTAGAAACTCCCCTGCCGAGATGTGCACACAGGATTTGAGCAGTGCACCTAGACCCCTCCCCCCGGCTGTACAAGGAATTGAGAGTGGAGACAGAAAGTGTCGCAGCTCAAAGCCAGTGAAACATGCACACACCCACACAGTCGCGCACATGCACACACACACACACACACACACACACACACACACAGTGCCAGAGAGAGGGGAGTGGGGGAGAAGGGTCTGACTTGTGCAAACATGCACCACTTCAACACCTGGGAGTGATTTATCAGACTAAAAGTCATCTGCTTATTTCATGTTTTTATTGGGGGTGGGGGGGGGGCACATGGCGCGGGAATCAAATAGGCTACATTATACATGACATCCTAGCTCCTTTATGAATAAACATTGGAGAAAGCAAATTTGAGGCATTTGATTTTGCATGAAATCTCATAAATGCCGATTTTTATGGGATTTTGGAACTTAAGGGGTTAATATCTAAAAATGCTCAAGGGTGCTCACCGGGCACCCTCCTGTATTTTGAATAGGTACCCCCAAGGTACAAGAATCAGCAGAGAAAAAAACTTTATCAGACGAAACAAGATTCATCAAAAAAAACAGCCTTTGGCTCCCGGACTACAGTGGAACATGCCGAGTGTGATTCAGTAGGGGGGTTTAATTGATTACAGTTTTTCACAATTGCTTAAACACATTTCCTGATAGACTACCTCACTTTCTCAAAACCCGAAACACAAATCTCAAAACTCACGCACAAAATGCAAAATCCTACACTTCTCTTGCAAAAGCACACTTTGCCCTCAAAACAGTGTTAACTCTTCACTAAATTGTATTTTCTTTTCAAATGACAAACACATACATCATATGAGTAGACATTTCTAAGCACCCATTGAACACTGGTGTGCAGAATGGAAAACACTATATGAATGCTTTATCAGTAGAATTATGCCTTTGCATGTTCAGTTTCAGGTTGTGCACATTGTGTCTAATGTGTTTAAACAATTGTGAAAAACTGTAAAACCAATTTTTGAGGGGTTAAACTACTTGCCACCAGGACTGCTGCCTACATACTGTAACTGGACCCATTTGCAGGGGCTTAGCCTACTGTATGTGTTTGGTTTAGTTCAGTTTTGTCTTGTCAAGTTTTGAATAGAGATCTGTTATTAAGGACAATAAAACCTTTTCGAGTCGTTTGTTGGGGAAAGCCATAACAAAACTGCCTAGAGATCCATTGTGGGGGGTGAGAGAGAGGACGAGGCAGGAGAGAGGCCAAGGCAGGAGAGAGGACAAGGCAGAGAGGACAGGGAGAGGAGAGAGGACAAGGCAGGAGAGAGGACAAGGCAGGAGAGAGGACAGGGAGAGGAGAGAGGAGAGAGGACAAGGCAGGAGAGAGGACTTCAAGGCAGGAGAGAGGACAAGGCAGGAGAGAGGACAGGGAGAAGAGAGGAGAGAGGACAAGGCAGGAGAGAGGACAAGGCAGGAGAGAGGAGAGAGGACAAGGCAGGAGAGAGGACAGGGAGAGGAGAGAGGACAAGGCAGGAGAGAGGACAGGGAGAGGCGGGAGAGAGAGGACAAGGCAGGAGACATGGCACGAGGCAAGAGAGAGGACAAGTAAAGGCTGGCAAGCGGAAGAACAATTAACAGTCCAACACCACCATCATCTCTTTCTCCTCCCCCCCCAACCAACCTGTCCACCCCCCCGTCAACAAAATGCCCTCCTCTGCCATCTCTCTATGTATCTCCCGGCCTACTTCCTCTCACCCTGTTCCCACTCAACCACTCTACTACCATCTCTGCAGGGACTGACCCGCAGAGGAGAGAGGGGAGCGGGCACAGTCCCTGCAGAGATGGTGAGAGTGGTTGAGTGAAAAGGAATTTAAGTCACGGCTGGTCTTGTACTGTTCTCTACAGGTGGACTAAAGTGCATGAGCTGTTGATCCAGCAGAAGATCAGGAAGGACATGCTACCCCAGGCCGTCAAGGACTCCAGCGCTATGCTCAGGTCCACACAGCTCACAGGACACATTTACAAAGACCCTGTCCCAGAGACAAATATGAGCTTGGCAATAATGTCTACAAATGTCTCTACAGTCGAGTTTTGGACATTTGACATTTTCCTCAAGCCACCACATGATTGTCTCCAGACATAAAGCTAAACAATAGGACATTTGTTTGCCCATTGTTGCCAATGTTGTAGCCCTCTGCACAAAGAAAACTCTTGCAAATCTGAGGCTGTGATGAAAACATTAAAATAGCAGTTCAATAGAGCTGTTGTCATGGCTGTGACTGGTTGCAAGACAGTTTCTAATCACGGTGGATAAAGGGTTAAATAACCCTAACCCTAATTTGACTTGGATAAATAAATCGCGGTGGATAAAGTTAGAGCTGCACTTCAGTCAAATGAACAGCATGGCATATTTTCACACTATAGAAAAGTGTTCGCTTGGATATGATAGCTAATGTTGAATTCAGATGACGCAAACTTTAATATCTAGATTCATAGAAGAAACTAACTACTCAAAATCCCTCACAAAGATCTGCAGATGTTTTTAACCAATGGTTTTGTGGAGATTTGGTCTCATTTATCAGATGGTTCCTTCGCTGCCCTTTACTATTATATGTTTAAAAACAACAGCACATCAAATATATTTGAGATGTGTGAAGTAGTTGAAAAAACCTGCAGATTTCAAAATCCAGCCCATTGGTTCAGGTGTCTAATGAGGTGTGTTTGTGTGTGTCTGTCTTCAGGGAAGGTCATAAGGTGTTCTTTGACCGTTTGGCCGAGCACCAGGTTCCTCTGTTGATCTTCTCGGCCGGCGTAGGTGACATCCTGGAGGAGGTGATCGGCCAGAACCACGTCTTCCACCCCAACGTCCGCATCATCTCCAACTACATGGACTTTGACCACAGCGTGAGTGTTTGTGCACTTCATAATATGAAATGTTTTGTGTAATAAATACATAGATACTAGAGATCACCCGGTATGCCCATAGACCAGTGACAGCCTGATGACCATAATATATCTGTGCAGGTTAATCAGATTGATCAATATCTAAGAAAAACTCACTTTCCAGGCTGCAACAAAACATAAGTACTAATAACCAGTGTTGGGGAGTAGTGAACTACATGTAGTTGAACTATGTAGTTTAACTACATTTTGTAGTGGCTTGCTGGTAGTTCAAACTACAATTTTGGGCAATAAAATGAAAGGAACAGGCACAGCTCCAGGATTTTTTAAATAATATTGGTGTAGATGTGTAGATACTATGAGAGGTATCCACCTGATCATAATCCACATCTACAACCCAGAAGAGAGGATGAATACAGCAACCCTAACTGAACACTGTCTTGTTGTTAAGGGGATACTGCGAGCCTTCAAAGGTCAGCTGATCCACACCTTCAACAAGCGGGAGGGCGCTCTGCAGCACGCAGCCACGCTTAGCGAGCTGCAGGACCGTCCCAACGTGCTGCTGCTGGGGGACGCTCTTTCCACTGGGTGTCGTTAGGTGTTTGAACCCGGAAGGGCGAACGGTTTTTACCGCACTGCGTGCTCTCGTGCCGGTAATGTTTGTGCTACATTTGCTTTCTGTAGAAAAGAACTTTGCTGTATTCATATCGGTGAAATGGAATAAATGGATGGGTTCCGAACATCAAGGACAAGCCTTCTTCGTCGTTCTTATACAGCACTCAGTGCAATGTTATCGTATATATTAACATCAGCACAGCTAGCGAGTCAGCCACAACTCAACCCGGTAATTCAAGCACCTCGGTGGCTTACAGTATAGGGCTGTGAGCCTGCCTCAACACCCTGAAAGATTAATCATTTGTAAAATCCTTTTTGTTGCAGCAAGAATGCATGTTGTTGTTTGCACATTCTGTATGTGCGAATCAGAACATGCAACTCCTATCCGTTTGGGGTTGTGGCCAGCTTCACCCAGACGCCCACAAACAGCCATATCCTTGAGTCTGATGAGACTAATTTCTCTTCTCCAACTGGAATGTGGGGTCTCCATGAGGGGAATCATTTCAGCGATCCAGGAAGCCTTTCCTTCAACTCAGGTGGATCTTATGTTATGAATATGGAATTCCTTTTCTACCACATTAGCAGGGCTCACATTATTGGCATCTTATTAATCTTCAAATTCCTATTTTGTTGCGTTTTAGCTGCTTGAACTGTATAGCATTTTGGTGAAGGAATGCTATGAAGAGTTCAGGCACTGGCAGTTCCAGCAGATGGCCTGCTCTGTTTTGGCACCAAGACTGACTGATGGAGCCAGCTGTCCCATGTGTCCAAAGGTACAGT
The DNA here is from genome assembly GCF_964638095.1 of Poromitra crassiceps. Taxonomy (NCBI): domain Eukaryota; kingdom Metazoa; phylum Chordata; class Actinopteri; order Beryciformes; family Melamphaidae; genus Poromitra; species Poromitra crassiceps. Next base: position 210,858 of record NW_028152104.1, read on the forward strand.
AATAATTGTTATGGCATGTCTGGATGTGCATTATTATTTCATGTGCGTATATTTAATCATTGCTTGTATTATATTAGGAAAATGGAACCCTCTGTGTGGCTGCCGACGCGCTGTTTGGACTTCCACGGAAAAAGTCGTCAGGGGAAAGTTTTGAGCCTCCAAAACATGAAGATAGATTTTTCCTCAATCAGAGTGAAGTGGACAGTTTTGTTGAACATGCAAACCCTCAACCAGAGGTAGGACTATAGTTTCATTTGAGAGAAGAATTCCACCTACATGTGATAGTTTTAAGAAAGCGATCTGCTTTGTTACTCATGTCAAATCAATGTAACATGCTTAGTGATGAAAGGATTCTGTCTTTTCCCCTCAAAGGGGGGGTGTCCTGGATTCCATGCTGGGAGTGCAATCCGGTCAAGAGTCAGGTTCAAAAAGCTGGATGAAACTGGCGTATTCGGGCTCACCTGCAGGCATGAGCATCCAGTCAAGTTTCTAAACTTGAAATCTGGAGAAAGGTATTTGATTTTTGCAAGAACTAATGCTAAATATATGCTTAAATACATCATTTATTTGATTTAAGTTAAGTTATCCTTTATTTATCCCCATGGGGAAATTCATCCTCTGCATTTGACCCATCCTCTACTAGGAACCTTCCTAGAACTAGGAGCAGTGTGAATCTAACTCTTTTTGCTTAATTTCTTCAGACTGTCAAATGCTGTCCTCTTGCTGAAGGAATTCAGTAGAGAGCAGGAGGAGCGCCAGCTGAAAATGGTTTTCATGTACGACATCGCGTGCAAACTCAAACCCCACCTACAGGTAACACTACATATTTAAGTTACGGTACTATTGCAGAGCAAATGTGAAAGGTTTTAAAATCATTGCATCTATATCTATCTATCTATATATCCATCTAATTTCTGCATCTCTGTCTGTCTCTATCTCTGTGTGTCTGTCTCGGTCTGTCTCTCTCCCTCTGTCTGTGTCTGTCTCTCTGTCTGCCTGCTTATCTGTAACTGACTGTCTGTCTGCCTCTGTCTGTCTGTGTCCTACTTCCGGATTTCCCCCTTGATTTGATGGAAGCAGGTAATAAAGCATTTTACCTGGAACCAAATGCAACCTTGTTTTTGTTACAGAGCTGGGGGATAAGTCAAAAATGTCTTTGCTGGGGTCAAGAGGGTGTGGGATCAGTCAATTGACTATGTGTAGTTATGAATTAAAGTTGTGTTTTCTTTACTTTTTCTGCCATTTCTTTAGCGCCACTATCCTGACCTGATGAACAACAAGGTCAGTGTTCCATTCTTATGGGCACAATCTTGCATGTCAGGTTAGGAACATTTTCTACCTGGATCAGAAAGTAGATGTTTGCTAGTTGAGCCTGATGCACAGTCTATTTTCCATAGACTGTGCTTTAATAAGTACAAAAAACTACCGCACTAGACTCGGGGTCCCCACGGGTCCTTAAAATCATTGAAATCTATGCCTTAAAAGTTTGTGGAAATAGACATTGAAGGTGCTTGAATTTAGGGTAGCATTGTGTCTCCACAGTACTTTTTTTTTGCTGTATTGCATAAGAGAAGGTAAGAGACCACAGCACAGTTGAGAAGTGTTCACACATTCAAGCCTCTCTCTTTTTAATTGTCTGTGAGCCTGCTAGTTCTCATCATAATTTCTTCATAGTTGTAACAGTAATTAACCTTGATCCATGTCTCTAACTATGCCGTGTTGGCTCCCTGAAATTTCCTGATCATGATCGGGCAAGTCGTTGAGGAGGACATGAATACACCAACTAAGCATGATTAATATTTTACAGATGTTTTATGTCGTGTTTACAGTTCCAGTTCAACACTCGATTCCACAAGGGAACAGGACTGGCTGATGGGGAGCAGAGTGAGCGCTTGTGGTCCTACCTGCGAAAATTTGGAAAAATCACAAAGGAGATGACCCCATCTCATCGCACAGACCTCCTTACAGATGCTCTCCTGCACTACTCTGCCAAAGTGCAACAGAAGCAAAGTGAGTTGTTTGTTTGTGTGTGTGTGTGTGTGTGTGTGTGTGTGTGTGTGTGTGTGTGTGTGTGTGTGTGTGTGATACACACTATAATTGCTTTGGACGGCTGGACTTGACAAAATAGGAATCTGCATATTAAAGCCTAGGGTGGGGTTGGTATTTTTGTTAAGGATGAGTTACTTCAGTATTTCAAGGTTAACATTGTTGATAAGGCAGTAGATGATATTTTTGCTTTAAGATTTGAACACCGAGTTTCACAATATTTTTTTGTTACTTTTTCATGCTACCTATCACCCGAAGGCGCTGCACGGGGAAGGGACTTGGGGGATCGGTGTAAAGTGCCTGACCATTTCCTAAATTTAAAGCCAATGCTCAAAGGTACCCTACAGTTCAGCCCCCAGTTGATCTAAATAAAAGTAGGCGACCTAGAGTCTTCCCTGATAACTTTCTTTCATCAGAGTTGTGTTGCACTGTTTTACTAGAAATTATCAGACATATGGGTTGTTGGGATAATCAGGAGGATGTGGATCTCTGCTACAGTTCACTGTGCAGTGTTCTCTATGCAGAGATAGATAGACACTCTTCCACTAAGACTTCTGGCTTACCTACAAGTCTAGGACATCAACTAAAAGGTAAAGCTTTTTGGAACTGTGAATTAAATCCATTATGGGCTGATGTAAGAACTACTGAAAATAAATTTCTAAAATGCAGAAAAAATGCCTCAGGGATGCATTTATAAGCAGTGTCAACACATCTCTGAAAAAAAGACTACGTTTCTTTAAGCAGAGATTCAACAGGGGCCAAGCGATGCATTTGGAACAGCTTCAGTGTAAAAATCCAAAATAAGTTAAATTACCGTAACCGTTTGGGCCCTAGGAAAGCTGTCGGAATACTTATGGGGATTTGGATAATGAGACTGAAAGTGTCCCGAAGATATGGGAAAGTGAATTTGCCAATAATTTCCCCCCTTGCTCTCAAGTACCCCCTGTAGTAGCTCTACATATGCGTACCCCGCTTTGGGAACCACTGCTCTACATAGAAAAGTCAATAATCCAGCCTCTGTCTTTGGTTAAATCTTAGCACTGTATTTCTCTTTTTGTAGTAACAGGCATTCCTCAGCGACTTCTGAAGGCCGAGAAAATAAAGGAGGAGTCAAAGAAAGAGTTGACAAACCTCATGAAGTCTTTGCCAGGTATTTAAACTATGTCTTCATTTTGTGTTAATTATTGTCATGCAATTATTATCTTCACACTGTACTTCTATGGGTGTCTTTTTACATGGCAATTCATTTTTGGTTTGATATACTGTATACTCCTGTACTCCGTAACATGTTCTCTCATTTACATTATGTCATTTAGCAAATGCTTTTATCCAAAGCGACTTACAATATCACATTCTGCTATGCAACACCATCTACAACAGTTCCACTTTTGAAGCAAGAAAGTAGCATTAGTAAGAGTAGCATTCGTTTTTCAGAGTTTTTTTCTTCAATTTTTTTGGGTGGGGGGGGGGGTAGATTAAGAGGGGTTAGTTACTTTACTTTTACTTTACTTTATTTATATTTGGCAGACGCCTTTATCCAAAGCGACATACAACCAGGTTAAAACAGTACAGCAATAACAAGAAAAAATTAATAAAAGTTTTAAACGAAAAAATGTATAAACGGCAATTAAATTAGAACATATTTACAGACAATAGACGTGCGGATGAGAAGAATAGGAGGATAGCAAGATAGAAGAGAGAAGAGATAAAAGTGCATAAGGATGAAAGTGCATAGGAGCTAGAGGGTTAACACAGTTGTAACACAGTTACAGTAAGCAGTGTTGGGCAGTTACTTTCAAAATGTAATAGACTACATATTACTAGTTACTTTCATTTGAAAGTAATAAGTTACTTTACAATATTACTTTCTGTGTAGAGTAACTTGTTACTTATTACACTACTTTTGCATTACTTTCACCAAAATAACAGCAGTAGCAGAATGACATCGCTGCCCCGGAACCATCCCGAAAAATAATTTCAACCGCCTTGAAGTCAGTGTAAACAATGCAAAATTCTAAATTTTATTCTTTTCCTTTGTTATTATCATCTATAGTGGTTTTTTGCATAAAAACACAGTTTGATTAGGAAATGATTGTATCTTTTTTTAAATATGTGCTTTGATTGAATCAAATGTAACTCAAATTGTAACTTGAGTTACTTGACAAAGTAACTGGTATAATACTACTGAAATCCTATAAGTAATAAGTTATATTACTGAGTTACTGCTAAAAGTAATATATTACATGTAATATGTTACTTTTGTAATGAGTTACCCCCAACACTGACAGTAAGTAATCCGATGGGACAAGGGATATTCTCTCTACTTGTATTTGGTTAGAAATCAACTTTCCCTGAGTGTTTCTTTTACTTACCCCTATAAAAAATGTTTTTGAGTTTCCTACAGTACTATGGGTGGGGGTTTGTTAACTCACTAACTTTTGCAATAGCGTGCTTGTTGAAACCTGTTTAGCCACGATGAAGTTACAGTTGCTTCCCTCAACATGCGCTAAGGGGACTTCTCTGTTTGAGCGAAAGGTGGGAGAGTCTTTTACTAGTACAGAGATGAATAGCTAATTGATGACCACTAGTAAAATAAGCTGTCATATAAACAAAGCCCTATAATATCAAGAAAGTGCCGTATACTGTATACTGTATATGCACCTACGGGCGAGTTGCGGTATTTACTGATGTGGCACTTTACTTCCCCAGGCAAGCCTATAGGCGTTGATTCCTGTATCAAATCTCCCATCAACAGTCCTGAAGATTATTGTGAATAAATATGTACATTTGCTCTAGATGCAGAAAAACCCTGGCTGTTGATACTGGCTCAGTATACATTATCCCGCTTAGAACACGGCCTACAACTAAATCATTCAATAATCTGACAAAAATAATTATTCAAATATTTTAATAGCGTTTTCAACACAAAGTGGTTTCATTCGTAATTGGCACACAAGACACCACAGCTGCAACTGGTTGGCCTAATTAGTAGGCTAGTGGTTGCTGACAAAAGGCTCTTATCAACTGATTAATACCAGGTGTGGCAGAGCAGCGGTCGGTCGTCGAGAAATAATGACCGGTGAATATTGTTGATTGACCAATCAGAATCGAGTATTCGAGAGAGCCGTGTTCTAATATGAATTAACTGCTTGCAAGGAGCACCTTCATAACCTCTTGAGTGTTCACTTACTCACTGACTAACAACATTTGGCATATTTAAAAGCACTGGATAACTAAATAATTCCAAATTCTGTTATATTTTCAGAACTAAGACAAATACTGTGATGATATTTTTGCTTTATCGACCCGTACTAGTATTAACACACTTTATCTAGAGTAAGACATAAGCCAGCTTATACCATGGTCTGGGTGAATACTCGATTCTGATTTGCTGTAGCGTGTCCATTATTTTGTTATAATGTAAACCTAGCTAAGTCCTGGCAAACGTCTGTTCACAATTCATATCCATGTGCCATGTCCTCAGCAGAGCCGTTTGAGCTCTATACCACCGTTCAGTGTTAATATGTCACTTTCATAAATTTAGAAGAAAAAAAAGGTCAAAGTAACCATTTGGGTTACCCTTGTGTGCTCAGTTGATCAAAATGACGGGCATTTACGGAGATCTGACGTTTACATTTGTCAGCTGACCGAAGCGCTCGAGCGCAACCATAACAACAACAAGGAAGCAGTCACCTGTCATAAACAAACGAAAATCTGAATTATCTTAGCCTAAAAGGCTGCATTCCACAGGATGCCGACTGCCCCTATGAACTTACTGATACTGTAGCCTATGAGCGATCAGCCACATGCTGCGGCCGTCTGAGTCTATTTCATCCTGTGAAAATCTTGAGCAGCCTAGGGGATTTTGTCTCCGGTTCTCAAAGTTATGACAACTAGATTTAGATTGCAAAATGCATGAAAATGAATGAATGAAATGAATGGACTTGTTTTGTTTCTTTGGTTAGTGACTATGGTATAAGCGGGTTAATGCACTTGGAGGTGTCCATTATCAGAAATTAATGGACTGCGCCTCTGCATTGTCCATTAATTTCTGAGAATGGACACTTCATCGCGCATGAACCCTTACATATGATCTATTACCTTGAATACAGTTCTATGGAGATTAAACATGTTTAATATCAGAGCCCCCATACACCGTGCAGTCATTGATACAGTAGGTAGGAGAACTCCTTGCGTCTCAATCCTTGTCTCAGCATCCGTATCCTTTTTCCATGGTTTTTCATTTAAAGTTTGCCTTTTTTTTTTTTATCTAATAATTGAACCATTGACCTCTAACCACCACTGTTGGAGAAACACTAAGCTAATCTATGTTTTGTTTTTACATGCTATTTTCAAGGTACCACTGTTGAAGACATCAGGAGTTGGGGGAAGGATCTGGAGGCTTCTCTGAAGAAGCAAGAGGTTTCCTTTTCCTGGGAGGAGACTTATGTCGAAAATCTCTACCAGTTTCAGAGGGGACAGTAAGTCAATGCTTTATTGGGTTATATAAAAATGTAATGTAATTTTTTTTTTTTTTTTTATATAACACATCGATGTTAACAACAACAATTTAGACTATTAAAAAAGTTTTTTCCGAAGACCCATTGCTTGAAGATTTTCTTGCCTCCTTGGTTTTGCAGTAAACCTATGCTATACCCCCCCCCACCCCTTTTTTACTTCTCTCTTTTCTTAGATGGCAACTTACAACATCTCAAGGAGGAGCTCAAGTTGTGGATTTGATCTCGAGAACGGAAAAGTAGGCGTCATAATGTCAAAACAAATTAAAGTAATCATTTTGCTGTGATTTTAGCAGCCAGGAATACCACTGCCCAGTTGGGTGTGGGGTAGATAGGTAGACAGGCATGGACATTTAAGAGTGTGCTATAAGAATGGCCTCTTGCATAAATGACTTCATGGAATCATTGTAACATGTCTTTCATATGTTGTGTCTGTGTGTGTGCGGGTGTGTATTAGGGCGCAGAGAAAGATCTGTGCTCTAGAAAAGAAGAACCACGTGGAGCAGAGGTGGTCGCTCACCTCCCCTCAGGCCAGGCGTTCCTCTTTTCAGCAATGGAGAAGCGAGCCATGGAGGTGTTAGACAACATCTTTAACCTCAATGTGGAGCGCAAGTTCATGTGTGGCCTGGTCAGGAAATATGCAGGTGAGATGATTAGTTATTAGTAGAGCGGATTAGCAGAATAATTGTGCACTTTTTGAGAAAAGCATGTACCGTAAATTCCGGACTATAAGACGCACCGGTGTATAAGCCGCGGGACCAAAATTGACTATTTTTTTCTTCTATAAGCCGCACCGGTCTATAAGCCGCGGGTGTTTTGATGTTTAATTACCATATGAAAGGGTTCGTGCACAGAGAGGAATGTCGGGAAAGCGATGGCTGTTTGGGGAAGCTCCCATTTATTAACATTTCAACAAAACAAAACAAAAGTCAGGTCACTAATCCCCAGACAAAATCACACAACAATAGGCTATATGTGCAGCAAACCTGTAACCAGAGAAGTCAAGTCACTAATGCTCGTCTTCCTCTTCTTCCTGCGTACTGAAACCACCAAAGTCCTCATCTTCAGTGTCGGAAACGAACAGGTTCAGGGTGGCTTCGTCAACCACTCTCCTCTCTCCTTCATTGTCACTCAAAACCAACGAACTCCTCTTCATCTATAGCTGTGTTTCCATTACAGTTTTTCGCAAAAGAATTGCGATATTTCTACAACTTCGACAATGTACAATTGCGACTTGTAGGCGTTTCCATTGAAGTTGCGTTTGAGTGATTCCCCGTTGCAGCAGCTGCCACAGTGATTACGCACGGGGATCTGCCCCATATCCCGTCCCCTGCATGCTCAAATCCAACCAATGGTCAATGGAAATCCCAACATGAAGTTACAATGCATATAAACGAGCCTGATTATCAATTCAAAAGAAAATGAGTCGCAAAATGTTGCTGGCTGCGTGAATGCAGTCAGCGCGACAGGCAGAGGAAAAAAGGTAGCCTAATAGCCTACAACTGGTCCGATTTAGAGATGGAGGGGGGAAAAGGCTGATTTGGTTCTATAATTGCACCTGAAACGTGTGCAATGTATTAGCCTACTCACAGTCACTGTATTCACTTCAGACAGCACCACCGCACCAGTGTGTGCTTTTCATCCTCTCATCTCGCCGCTGTGCCAAATGCGCGCACACAGGCAGCCTGCTGTCACCATGGACCGATTTCTGCCAAACATTATCTAATTTGCCCGGCTACGCTTTTGCACAACACTCGTCTTTCTGCTAGGTAGCGTTGCTTCAAAGTTTTCCACTTGCTGCGGAGGTTTTGACACGGCTATCGAACCTTACTTACCAAACTTATTTTCCGCTCCTTTTCCAAGGGATAATATGGGTCACATGACGTGCAAATGCGAAAAATGTGTTTCCATTACACTTTTGCGATAAACTGCTATATCGACACGTCTGAAAAACCACCTCATGATCATCTACTGCTCGTTCTCATGCTGTCGAGAACGAGCAAAGCTTTTTTTTGGTGAAAGAATCCTCCAGGGCGCTTCTTGTTAACAGTCCGAGTGAGTGGCAGGTCGAACGTCAAAGGCACTTCATCCATATTTATGATCTGCTCCGGTTCGATGGAATATTCCTTGATCTTCCTTTGTGTGAATTCCCCGAAGTTTGTGATTTTCTCCTGGTAGTCGGGGGAGGGAGTTGATGGGCTTGTGGCCGTTTGCTTACCGTAATTACCATATGTAAGTGGTCACGCACAGAGGGTATTGTCGGGAAAGAGATGGCTGTTTGAGGAAGCTCCCATTTACCGTATTACCGTAACATTTCAACAAAACAACATAACACAACACCACCGTTGTTTATTTTTACAGTGCACACAGTGTCCGCGGTGTGGTGAAAAGAGGGCAAGAGAGGAAATTAAAACAGAAGTGGATTTATAGTTAGAAAGAGTGCTAAAAAAGAGAGTTTTTTTTTTTTTTTTTTTTTTTTCTGAAAAAATCCATAGATAAGACGCACCGTTATATAAGCCGCAGGGGCCAAAAAACGGGAAAAAAGCCGCGGCTTATAGTCCGGAATTTACGGTAATTCCTCACATAGTGAGTGAATACCACAAGGATTATTTTCAGATGTGGAGGGAAGTCTGATTTGACCTCAACTCCAAGATGGCCACCATTTTCTGGTGTAAAATGTACAAATCTGCTTATAACAATTGTACATTTTTTGAGAAAAGCACGAACTCTCTCACAAAGTGAATGAACACTAAGGTTTATTTTCAGATGTGGAAGGAAGTCAGATTTGACCTCAAATCCAAGTTGGCTGCCATTTCCCCAAGATTAATGTACAAATGTGCTTATAACAATTGTGCACTTCTTCAAAGAAGCATGACATTTCTCACATACTAAGTGACCATAAGGGTCAGTAAGATGGAGGGAAGTAAGATTTGACCCAAAAAAAACAAGATGGCTACCATTTTCCCAAATCTAATGTAAATTGGGAAAATGGCGTCCATCTGGGATTTGAGGTCAAATCTGACTTCCCTCCATATCTGTCAATAAACCTTATGGTATTCACTCACTATGTGGGACAGTTCATGCTTCTTTGAAGAAGTGCACACTTGCACATTTGTACATAAGACTTGGGGAAATGCCAGCCATCTTGGATTTGAGGTCAAATCTGACTTCCCTCCACATCAGAAAATAGTCCTTATGGTATTCCAAAAGTGCACAATTCTCTTATTTTTGGGTGCTAATCCGCTATACTATATGCTCTTGTGACACGGATAAATGCTCGGGGAAGGGGGGGGGGGGGGGGGGGGATAATGAAAAGAAAATAGAAACTCCCTATCTTATGTCTTAAGTTAGGATAGGACTAGTTTAAGGTAGGATTTTTTCTGATTTGGTATTACAGAAGCAAATCCTAACTAACTTTAGGAATCCTATCTTATCTTGCTAAATCCTATCTTATGTCTTGTTAGGAAATCCTAAATACTCATCCAGCATCGGTTATCAACTTTTCTGTCTGTTACCCTAGCAACCACTAGCAACAGACACCTCCTCCTTTCTCAACTCGCGGGGGAAGTAGGAGCGCTAGTAGGCTAACGATGTGTGTTGTTGTTCCTCCCCCCTTGGAAACTGTATGTACCGAGGAGCCAAATTGCTGATGGCTGTTGCTACCTCAGTTAAATTACGTGACATAGCAGGTTGAGATATTTTGGATATGTCGGCCACTTCAGTTTGAAAATCTCCCTTCGCAAAAAAAAGTGCAAGAGCCCCGTGTCGCCTAGTCGGTCTCTCCAACACAGGTCTCAGCTCCTCGGCTAGCTGCAGTATCATGTCATCTAACTAGATGTTCTAGAAATTAATGTACCAGTCCAGTCCACTAGCCCCCAATTAAGTTATATATGGCTTTGAGCCGCTCTTGTTTTATATCTTCTTATTATTAAAGCCTTACCACAGCAGTACAACAGACCCTTTTGCACAGATTTTTTACTTATTTCCCATACTCTGTTTTTGTAAATGTATCCCCTTTCATTTGCTTTTAATAGACACTATTATGTGTGGATCTATTTTTTTTATATACATCAAATGCACAACCTGTTAATCTGCAGATGTGTATTTTTCTTGTATGCAGGTATTTTTAATCTGTTCAAGTTAACCATGCTCTGACTTTTTTCTCTCTCAGGTTGAGGCTATTATGTTTTTAATAATACAACAAATTAGACAATATTTTTCCAGTTTTTTGTGTGGCTTTGGCTTTGAACCACCGACCGTAAATATGGATAGTGATTCTGGTAACATCCTGACCTTTGACCTTTGCCTCCAGATGTTTTTGGTGGGACTGACCGGCGGTATCGCCTCAGGGAAGAGCACAGTGTCTTCAATGCTGCGGGAGCTCGGATGCCCCATCATTGATGCTGATGTGGTGGCCAGGAAAGGTAGGCCACTCCCTCTCTCTCTGCTGGTCCTTTAGGCCATGCCCTCTCTCTCTGCCGGTCCTTTCCAGTGCAACCTCTTCCGGTTCACAGAATGAATATACTGTATAGAGATACTGTAGAGAATTAGTGTTGTCACGGTACCAATAATTCAGTAGTCGGTACCGGTACTAGTGAATTTCCACGGTACTCGGTACCAATTTCGGTACCACGGTAAAAAAAACAGACTGATATTTCTTCAACATATTCTCTTTTATTAAAGTATGCAACCATTTCCAATGAACAAATGGCATGTAGCCTTCAACTTTAAAACAAAACAATGTGCTTCTGCTTACTTCTTATATTCAACTCTGTATGGCAGTGAGAGCAGACAGTGCAACACCAGTGGCATGTAGCCCTCAAGTATTGTTTATTGAATTAAAAAAACAAAACGATACGCTCGGTACCATGCAAAAACAGGTACCGAAGTACCGAAAACAATGTAGTACTGACTAAAGGTGCTCTTATACTCGAGCAAAGCTCCGTGGGGTGGGGCCCTGCGAGTCTCCGTGCAGACCTCGCGCTGGGGCAGATGCCATTATACTCAGAAAGTGATCAGCATGTATTGTACAATGGTGAGAACAGCCCGTGAAAAGTCGCAATGAAACGCTATTATGTGCAGTACTGAGTGCGCTTTCACTCTCAAACGACCGCACATCAGCACATGAAGGAATCAAATCACCAAACTTGTTTTTACTGAAAGCCGTTTTACTTCTCAGCCCTGATAGCCTACTCTGTGCTGCTTTTAATCTCTCTCAATAATGCTCTCAACACAACACATTTACTTGGTGAAATTACTAAAAACGAACAGTTGCAAATCAAAGTTTATAGCCTACCACATGGGTCAAGAAATGTGGCGAAAACACAGCTCAGTGTTCAGGGTTCAGTGGCTTGAAAGCGGACATGTTTGGAGAGAAGCCGTGCGCTGCTCGCGCTGTTAGAAAAAAAATCAGGCACAAGGCGAGCGCCAGACGGAGCTAGCAAATAACCACGCCCAACAAATTTACGTCATTTGACGCGCCCGGCCCTCGCTCCACCCCCGCGCCCTTCATGGCAGGGTGAGCATAATTCAGCCTTTAGTACCGAAGTACCGAAAACCGTGACAACACTAATAGAGAATATATATAATATAGGGATAAAATAGGGATGTAACGATAACCGGTTTTAATGATAACCATGATAAAATTCCTTATGATACCGTACCGTTTCAAATTTTCATTATCGTTAAAACCGTGGTACCGTGATTACAGTGTGTTGAAAAACATGGTAAATACTGTCCATTATCAACCAAAGTTGGCAACCTTCTCCCAGATGCAAATGTGCAGCCTTGGAGAAATGATTTCAGTGAGTTTATCACTCCTTTTTGGGTCTGAGTTTTCAATATAAAACGTCGTAAAATGATTTCAGTGAGTCTCGATAATGACGATAACCGTGATAATTTTGGTCACGATAATCGTGATGTGAAATTTTCATACCGTTACATCTCTAGTGTGCAATACAACATAACAGCAAAAAGACATAGGACAATTGGGCAGTGTTAAAACTAGACATTAGGTGATTAAGAAGACAAGACAGTACAACAGTACAGCAGTTTACCTTGAGTTGGGAGGTTGGGTTTAGTTAGTGTGTAATTATGTGACATGTATGATGTCAAGTGGCATTTGTTAAGCACCAACTTCTCACTGCCTGTGCCTCGGTAACAGTGGTGGAGCCCCACAGTGCTGCCTACTGCCGCATCGTCGACCACTTCGGCCCAGAGATCCTGCTGGAGAGCGGGGAGATCGACAGGCAGAAGCTGGGGCAGCTCATCTTCGCCAGTGAGGAAAAGAGGAAGCTGCTGAACTCCATCACTCACCCAGAGATCCACAAAGCCATGCTCAAAGAGATCCTCCTCTACTTCCTCAGAGGTGAGGGAGGAATCAGGCTTACATGGCTCAGTTACAGGTTGACTTGGGGGGGATTAGCTCACTGTGAGGCAGCACTGGCCATCAGATTTGAGGCTGTTCTTCACAAAGCTTCCTAAGTAGGGATGGGGCCGATCCAATATCGATACCAACATAATTCACGGATCGGAATTGGATTGGAATTTTTGTTTTGTTGTTTTTTGCAATTCCAGCGCGGGGGCGCTGGCCGTAATTTGCCCATGTATAATGGTATCCTTCTTTGCCTTGTATATTTTCTTAATTTTGTCTGCTTTTTGCAAGGTATATTTAAAAAAAAAAATCTTTTAATTGGCCAAATCTTTGCCTATGCTGTATATTCAAGAAGAATAACGGTATCGGAATAATATCGGTATCGGCAGATATCCAAATTCAGGTATCGGAATCGAATCGGAAGTGAAAAATGTGGATCGGTGCATCCCTACTGAATACACTTTTATTTTGCCTCACAGTCAAAAGCAAACTTCTTGGAACAGTGAGATAAACCATGAGAACAGTGAGAGAGAGAGAGAGAAAAAAGTAGAGAAGACCAGCTTCAGCTCAGTCCCAGTCCTTGTGCTTTAGGCTGTTGATTATATGTCTTTGGAGTATTATATTGCCTTGTGTGGTGGGAACATTCACCAGCTTGACTGTGAATGTTTCTGTTCCCCTCCAGGCCACAGTGGGGTGCTGTGTGACGGGCAGCAGCAGAGCATCACCTCTCCAGAGCAGCCGCTGAACCTGCCGCCACCTGGGCCTCCGACCCACGACGACAAACAGACAGTCCGACACGTACTGCTGTGTCTGCTGCTATTTGTCAGCCTGCTAGCGGTGCGGATACAATACTGTTATTAATGTTCAAGAGTGTGTGTGTGTGTTTGAGAGAGAGAGAGAGAGAGAGAGAGAGAGAGAGAGAGACAGAGTTAGAGAGAGAGAGAGACAGAGTAAGAGAGACTGTTTATGTTTAACTGTTTATGTAAGACAGAGTTCAAGTACCAAAAGCAGTGAGTGAAAAGGTAATCCGGCTAAATCAGATGTAGACACAATCCAGATATCAGACGCATGTGAATGATCCTGGCAGGTGTACAGAAGGACAGCATGTCACATCCAAATGTGCTGCTCACTTGTTTCAGCTCCCACAGGTTGCCAAGTTACTGGCAGGGGGGGGGGGGGGGGGGGATTTCAGGCACTAATGCAGGGTCTAAAATTAATTGCTAATTAATGTTAATCGATAAGCTTCACACTGGATGATATTAGGGGTGCACCGATCGATCGGCAAGCAATCTGTATCGGCCGATTTTGACCTCAAATATGCGATCAAATAATCAACCTAAAATAACCTTTCCAAACTTTCTTTGAGGAGTTTATATATCGGTGATCGGTAATCGGTGATCGGTCGATGATCGGTTGGGCAGATATTTCCCATAGGCGATCGGTGACAAAAAACGTGATCGGTGCACCCCTAGATGATATCATTTGAATCATGGTCGTTGTAGTTCATATAACACTTTCATTAAAGCTATAGTGCGTCACTTTTGTAGTGCAGAACCTTTGTCTCCCCGTTCTGGCAGCGAATGTGCCATTTGCACAGTACGTGACTCCATATGGTGATGTATTCTGAGTGAAACAGGATATACACAGTAGAGTGTGGAGGAGTGTGGGATATACACAGTAGAGTGTGGAGGAGTGTGATTTGACCGTTGAAAAATGGGCGTGTCTGCGGTAAGGGACTGGGTGCTGCCCTGCCCGAGCCTCTGAGGAGAGGGAGACAGCAGTCCGCTGATGTGTTCTATCAGACAAATCTGAAACCTACCGCTCACATTTCATAGAGAGGCAAAGTGGAACGTCACTTCCTGCTTCAGCACTGTACCAGAGATTTTCATCCACCATTTATTTTCCCATAGACATTTCGTAAAAATGCTTATAAAATAGTTTTACTTTGTCGAACCAAACGGTTCAGCTAACGCTATAATCGGGAGAGACCATAGACCATTTCACTCGGACCAAAAAAAACATCGAAAAAATATTTTCTTTAAACCCGCTTTTTTTTTACGCTTTGGTCCCAGTGAAATGTTATGCGATCTCTCCTGTCTCTAAATATATCTGTACCGTTTGGTTTGAACCAGAGCCATGTAGATAGAAGAGTCCCGACATCTCCATTCACTCCAATGGACCAGTTTTTTACTCTGAAGAGTTCCAGGAAGTAAGGTCCTGGATTAAGCAGCACTGTCGAGTTGCAGCAAAATAGACAGTTTGTGTTGTAGCTACTCAGAAAGGGTTTTCCCCCCTTGAATCAAATTGTACATTATCAGCTTTATTTTAGCAGCATGCAAAAGTAGCGTAAGACCCATTCCTGGCTGTTCATTGGCTAATGAGTCTCGCATTTTGGTCCTCCGCTGATGCCACTCTCTCTCTAGAGGACACTAGTTTGAACCAGTAAAACTATTTTTATACGCATTTTACGAAATGTGTATGGGAAAGTGAATGGCAGATGAAAATCTCTGGTACAGTGCTGAAGCAGGAAGTAGGCGGTCACTTTGCCTCTCTATAACGGTCTATGTACAAACACAATATAATGTTAATACAGCCCCTTGGACTGCGTACTCCCTGGCTGCTTCACTGCACTGAGCTGCAGAGGACTGGGTGGTTGGCTGCCTCCAGGCGGAGAGAGCAGGCACTGGTCTTGAAGCGGGCCACGAACTGCGGTAAATGGCGATATTCCTGGAATGCGAGTTAATGAGCCAATCACATGTCCCTCATCTACATGAAATGAGGACATTGCTTGGAATTTTCTTCTAGCCATGAAGATTGATTGACAGCTGTCATGTCATGATATTATTGGTTGAAATTGCATTGAAATTTGATAGTACTAGCTGTCGCTGACGTATGCACATGTAGATTTGGTTATAAGTGAAGACAAAGCCTAGCCGTAGCCTACTGTCATGGCTGTAAAACAGTGGATGAATTGTTTTAGAGCGTCACACAACACAACCTCCAGGAAATGACTTGTTTCAGTATCAGAATTTGATCAATTTGCTCCGATAACATTTGGAAAGTCTAGAAGAGCCGCACATGATTTCATTATTTATACTCATTCAAGTTAGCAGATGGCTAACTGGAAGTTAGAAGCTCTGATCTCAGCAGGAATAACAGAGAAAGTTACTTACAGTATGAACTTTATATGGGAAACACTGCAACATGTATGGATTTCTGAATGTCTCTCTCTCTCTCTCTCTCTCTCTCTCCCCCTCCCTCCCTCTGTCTATAGAATCTGTCCAGTTGTTTGTGGTGGTTGTTCAACAGAGATCCAGGAAGACTTTATCTAGAACTACAGTTCTTCTGTGCTGTGGCCAACTATGGACAGGTACCTGCGTGCGTGCACGCGCATTGTGTATGTGTGACATGTTTACTGTTGCCTTGTATATTTTAAAAATCTATGTTGTTACATCTCACGATGCATTTTAATAATCTGTTAATAAGCCATAGGCCAGGGTTCAACCAGTGGCCTCATTTTGGAAAATAAATCATACAGGAATCTTTTATTTTTTGTGTATCAGTGTTCTGGGGGAAACTAATACTACAGTAGTAAGTCACAAACCTACAATGTTTACTTTGCCTACTGCAACAAACAGAGGTGTAAATGTGGTGGTTAAGAAAGATGATGTCTGAATAGAGCCCATAATGTGTTGTCCACATGTCTGAAACACACATTTTTATTTTTAGTCTACTTCACACTTCACAGACTGTGCAATTAAGTAATGTGATATGAATAGGCACATAACTGCTAGCCCCCTTGGAGCCTCCTTTTGTACCCCTCTCCTGCTCTTCCCCCTTCCTCTGCTTACTAGCCTTTGCTCTCTTCCTCACTAGTATGGGGCAGGATGCTGTAAGAGTGAACTCTTCCCTCTGCACACAGGTCCCAGAGCTGGCCAAGTGTTCAGTGCTGATGAGGGAGCGCAGCCGAGTGGAGGAGACGATCCAGGCCATGCAACGAGCCGGTGCAGGCAGTCTGCAGGTGACTGAATGGACTGTGTGTGCTGAGAAGAAATGAACGGTCCTCAGGGCATGCTGTTATTGTTCAGAGCTGTTTCACAAGTCTCACAAGTCTCTGTCAGAGCTTTTGAGTCTTCACTTGAGAAGTTCATCCAAGTCCAAGCTTTCACTGAGGCTCAAACCCAAAACCTCCAAATTGAGGTCTGGCCATTGGTTTACTATGGGTACACCCTTGTGTACTCAGATGTCAAATATGGTCTGACAGAGAAGTCTGGAAATTTTAGTCTGGAAAAGAATGGCATTTTGAAATGGAAAATGTGTAGGAACCCTGACTATATGGTTTGGACCAAACAAAACTAACTTGTGTGTGTGCTGACTGAGTAGTGTAGTACAGTGAGTCAGACTATTCTCCTCTAAATAGTCCTATTTCCTCAGGTAATCTCTGACTTCGACATGACCCTCACCAGATTTGCCCACAATGGGAAGAGAGCCACCACCCACAGTAAGCACACAGGCTTATTGTCATCAGAAGCATCTTGTCCAAACTGTTTGGTGATGACAAGTTTGAAACTGCTTCAAACCTTTTTTCCTTGTATTTTTCCAGACATCCTGGATAACCGGTTGTTGATTAATGAAGACTGCACTAGAAAGGTAAGGAAGCATTCATTATTATACACAATTTAAAAAATAATAGGTCTATTTTACACTTCCTCCGTAGTACCTCTGGTTGTTTGATTGGTTGTTGTGCTATATCCGCTGGGCCCTATCGTCGTACAGGTGCTATCGCACTGGTTTGCGCGCCTCTTAATCTTATGCTATCTTCCCTGCATCTTATGCTATCGTCTGCCTCACGCAAGTGTCATTTTGCACTTTGGCCACAATACCATCCAGTTTTGCGCCGGGATCTGAGCGCAGACACAGGTGTGCTTTTGCCACAATAGGATTCCCTGTGTTTGACTCTCATCCTGCACCTACATGTATGACTGTTAAGTCTGTGCAGAAACCTTTCAATTAATATTAGAGACACCCCACTCCAGGCTCCGCCAATAGAGTACCGCAGGGATGACGTATTTGTGTAGGCTTAACCAGAAATCGCCGCCATTTTGGTTCATCAGGGGAAAGGTCTATGGGGTTTTAGAATGGGGATTTCACTTAAATGCATAAAAAAAGTTTATGGGAAGTTGGGAACGTGAATTTGGGTTCAGCAGGATAATCTTCAAACAATCACTTTTATGCCTTGTGAAGCGTTTTCTAAATAAGGTGTTTAAAAAAATTAATTTACTTTCCAAAAGTCATAAAAGTTATTAACATTTGTGAAGATTATCCTGCTGAACCCAGATTTGCGTTCCTATAAACCTTTGTTAACCACAGACTTTATGCATTTAAGTGAAATCCCCATTCTAAAACCCCATTCACTTTTCCTCTTACAAACCCTCTCTATTGTAAGAAATTGAACTCTTCTGGTCTCCTAAATGGGCGTGGTTCTCGGCTTGCGATTGGCTGTCTGTCAATTATTGGCTGACCAGTCTCCTAAGGGGGCGTGACAGTGGCGAAACCTCCATGGCACAAATACAGGAAGTGACTGCAAGTTGGGGTGTCTCTATGTTATGGTATGTGTGTTGCGGTGTCTCTATGTTATGGTATGTGTGTTGGGGTGTCTCTATGTTATGGTATGTGTGTCTGCTCCTTCTACGTTGCAGATGAAGGAGCTGCTGAACACCTACTATCCTATAGAGATTGATGCTAGCCGGACTGCTGAGGAGAAGCTGCCACTCATGGTGGAATGGTAAGGATTCGAGACAGACCAATAGAAATAAGGGACTGTCTGATATTTACGTGGGGTGGGGTAAAATATGATATATATATTTTTTAAATCCACTGCCCTCCCTGACATTTAGATTATTTTCTCTCTGCCCTCCCCCACCCAGTCCAGCCTTTTATCATTTTATACACAACTTAGTTTGTTTGAAATAAAACAGCAACTTTTTATCACACGACCGTCATATCTGGTGAGATATTGAGAGCCTGATTTAAATTGTATTCCTATATGCGCAGCAGCAAGGGCAGCAACGTTTCATGTGATTTGAGTTGTTATAGAAAATATAGCCTATATGCACGGCAGATATTGATTTGGTTCCTGTTACAATTGTGATTTAATGAGACGTGCGGCGGGTCTGCGCATGGACAGATATCACTGATCATAGTATAGTGCCATTTTAATGCATTTAATGTCAATCAAAAGATACAGGTGAAATAGGCTATAGCTGATATTGATCGATTGTTGAAGTTTTTCTTTACTCTGTAGGCTACTCCTCCATTACGTGACTGCAAGCCTTCTATTTAACCTACACAAAATTATGAGAACAATATTCTTCAAAGGCGCAGCACAGAAAGGAATGTGTATGTGCAGGTGCGCCCGTCACCAGTGGGCTAATGTTTTCATTTTCTTATCATCATATAATTTGGTTGTGTGGTCAGTTATAGTTGACTAATGAGCAGAGATGGGAAGTCATCAGAAACCACTGAGATTTGATGTGCTTCTCCAGCACACCGGACCTTTTGGACAATGATGGTGTCAGCTTCCTCCTGCTGAGTTTGTAGATCATATCGGCTCCTTCTTTCTTCCAACCTGATCTCAATGGGGCATGGCTCCTCCCCTGTCACATGGCTCCTCCCCTGTCACCACCAACTTGTAGATGGAAAAGCCGATCTTGGGTCAGCTCACATAAGAGCTAAGGGATGGTGTTTCTAGCTGAGCTCTGTCTCTGTGACATCTCAGGTGATGGACTTGATACTGTAATCATAGCACATGTCTAAGATGAGGTAGACGTCACTGTCTGATAGATATAAAGTCAGCCGTGTCATAACATTTTTGATGAAATCAGCATCAGCTGGCCAGTGGATGGTCCAAAGAAGGGCTGATCCATCAATGACAGTGACATCTGCAACACTGGCATTCCTCCTGGAGATTTTGACTTGGAGTGACTTCTTCAGTGTAGACTTGGATTTACAAATTCACATTCCGTCCTCGGTAAACATGGCAGTTGGGACTGGTGCCAGCTCATAGGCGAGGACATCCTTCATGTCAACTTCATGGTCACTAGACAACAGTGTGATTACCCTTGAATCGATGGCATTTAGGTCATAAATTGTGGAGATGCCAACTTGGATTGATTTGGTTGTTGTCATTGTCTTCACTTTGTTTGAGATGGTGAGACTTTGTTTGAGATGGTGTTGTAAGATCCCTCTGACCAGGTCTTCTCAACATCTTCTAACATTGCCTCCTAACATTGGGGACGGCTTTAGCTCAGGAGGTAGAGCGGGTCGGCCAATGACGCAAGGGTTGGCGGTTCGATCCCCGCTCCCTCCCAGCTGCTGTCGTTGTGTCCTTGGGCAAGACACTTAACCCCAAATTGCTCCCGATGGTGTGTAGGCACCCTGCGTGGCAGCCTGCCGCCATTGGTGTATGAATGGGTGAATGTAGACTATCTACTCATTGTAAAGCGCTTTGGATAAAAGCGCTATATAAATGCAGACCATCCTCAATCTTTATGGCACTGTCTACAATAGACAGTTGGTAGGGTGATCTTGATGTTCATGATGCTTTCCCCTGGGTGTTCATTGGGATCCAATGGATGGAGGCAGGTTTCCAGTTTCTGACAAAGTCCTTGACTTTGGCATGTGCTTAACCCATGGCTTTAGCCTCCACCTTGTGATAGAGATGAACCTATCTGTCTTATCCTCTTCTATCTCCTTCATGTCTGACACAATCTTGCAGCATATGTGGTGGCTCAGGGCCCATATCTTCAGTGCCTATGGCTTCACGGTAATCCAATGATCCCTCCATCACTGTGGCCGTACCTCATGAAAGTGGACTCTATGAACTGGTTGCTCCACAGGCCATTCCATATTCCACTAATGTGTCGCATCACATGCTGCTCCTGGAGAAAATTGCTTTGTGGAGAAAGCTTCTCCATGGAATGAAGATACTGTAGTATGGCCATACCTGATATGGTTGACATGGCCAGCTGCAAAGTAGTAGGTAAGCATCTTCTGGAATGTGGTCAGATGGAGAAGCCAGTCACCCTCACGTTCAGCCCAGATGTATGACATCATCAGCATCATTGGTTTCACCAAGACCTAAACCCAAAGTCTGGCTGTTCTGGTCTGACTCATAATCTGATCCAAGGCTGCTTTCTGGAAATTTCTTACCGGAACTCCAGAGAGCCCACTATCAGCCATCAGTGAACATATAGCCCCAACAAAACTCATCAATGTGTGCATACTCCCAAGTAGGGATGTAACGATAACCGGTTTAATGATAACCGTGATACAATTCCTTACAATAACTGTACCGTTTAAAATTTTCATTATCATTAAAACTGTGGTACCGTGATTACCGTGGTACCGTGATTACAGTGCTTTGAAAAACATGGTAAATACTGTCCATCATCAACCAAAGTTGGCAACAGTCTCCCAGATGCAAACGTGCAGCCTTTGAGAAATGATTTCAGTGAGTGTATCAATCCTTTTTGGATCTGAGTTTTCAGTATAAAATGTTGTAAAATGATTTCAGTGAGTCTCTCAGTACTTTTTGAACATTTTCAGCATTTTCTTTATGAATACAGTGATAATACAATAATCGTGATAATTTTAGTCACGATAATCATGATGTGAAATTTTCATACCGTTATATCTCTCCCCCCAAGACGTTTTAAGCGGCACAGCTGCATCTATAAGTGACGTGTGTCTGTTTGAGGCGAGATGTGTGTGAGGCGAGATGCAGTGTCCCAGCCATTGGGGTGGCCCAAGTGGGGCACAGACTCAAGAAAGGGTAGCACTGATTGTGGCATTTAGGAAGGATGTAGAAAGTTTTCCCTCACCAAAATTTAGCCTAACTTCACTCTAGCTTAAAAATAAGCCCACTACAGCCTCTGAAAGACAGTATTGTTGGCCACAGATGCCAGCATCCTCAGGATTTTGGGGTGGCCAATTAGATTTCAGGGGTGGCCAGTGCCACCCCTGGCCACTCCCTAGAAACTCCCCTGCCGAGATGTGCACACAGGATTTGAGCAGTGCACCTAGACCCCTCCCCCCGGCTGTACAAGGAATTGAGAGTGGAGACAGAAAGTGTCGCAGCTCAAAGCCAGTGAAACATGCACACACCCACACAGTCGCGCACATGCACACACACACACACACACACACACACACACACACAGTGCCAGAGAGAGGGGAGTGGGGGAGAAGGGTCTGACTTGTGCAAACATGCACCACTTCAACACCTGGGAGTGATTTATCAGACTAAAAGTCATCTGCTTATTTCATGTTTTTATTGGGGGTGGGGGGGGGGCACATGGCGCGGGAATCAAATAGGCTACATTATACATGACATCCTAGCTCCTTTATGAATAAACATTGGAGAAAGCAAATTTGAGGCATTTGATTTTGCATGAAATCTCATAAATGCCGATTTTTATGGGATTTTGGAACTTAAGGGGTTAATATCTAAAAATGCTCAAGGGTGCTCACCGGGCACCCTCCTGTATTTTGAATAGGTACCCCCAAGGTACAAGAATCAGCAGAGAAAAAAACTTTATCAGACGAAACAAGATTCATCAAAAAAAACAGCCTTTGGCTCCCGGACTACAGTGGAACATGCCGAGTGTGATTCAGTAGGGGGGTTTAATTGATTACAGTTTTTCACAATTGCTTAAACACATTTCCTGATAGACTACCTCACTTTCTCAAAACCCGAAACACAAATCTCAAAACTCACGCACAAAATGCAAAATCCTACACTTCTCTTGCAAAAGCACACTTTGCCCTCAAAACAGTGTTAACTCTTCACTAAATTGTATTTTCTTTTCAAATGACAAACACATACATCATATGAGTAGACATTTCTAAGCACCCATTGAACACTGGTGTGCAGAATGGAAAACACTATATGAATGCTTTATCAGTAGAATTATGCCTTTGCATGTTCAGTTTCAGGTTGTGCACATTGTGTCTAATGTGTTTAAACAATTGTGAAAAACTGTAAAACCAATTTTTGAGGGGTTAAACTACTTGCCACCAGGACTGCTGCCTACATACTGTAACTGGACCCATTTGCAGGGGCTTAGCCTACTGTATGTGTTTGGTTTAGTTCAGTTTTGTCTTGTCAAGTTTTGAATAGAGATCTGTTATTAAGGACAATAAAACCTTTTCGAGTCGTTTGTTGGGGAAAGCCATAACAAAACTGCCTAGAGATCCATTGTGGGGGGTGAGAGAGAGGACGAGGCAGGAGAGAGGCCAAGGCAGGAGAGAGGACAAGGCAGAGAGGACAGGGAGAGGAGAGAGGACAAGGCAGGAGAGAGGACAAGGCAGGAGAGAGGACAGGGAGAGGAGAGAGGAGAGAGGACAAGGCAGGAGAGAGGACTTCAAGGCAGGAGAGAGGACAAGGCAGGAGAGAGGACAGGGAGAAGAGAGGAGAGAGGACAAGGCAGGAGAGAGGACAAGGCAGGAGAGAGGAGAGAGGACAAGGCAGGAGAGAGGACAGGGAGAGGAGAGAGGACAAGGCAGGAGAGAGGACAGGGAGAGGCGGGAGAGAGAGGACAAGGCAGGAGACATGGCACGAGGCAAGAGAGAGGACAAGTAAAGGCTGGCAAGCGGAAGAACAATTAACAGTCCAACACCACCATCATCTCTTTCTCCTCCCCCCCCAACCAACCTGTCCACCCCCCCGTCAACAAAATGCCCTCCTCTGCCATCTCTCTATGTATCTCCCGGCCTACTTCCTCTCACCCTGTTCCCACTCAACCACTCTACTACCATCTCTGCAGGGACTGACCCGCAGAGGAGAGAGGGGAGCGGGCACAGTCCCTGCAGAGATGGTGAGAGTGGTTGAGTGAAAAGGAATTTAAGTCACGGCTGGTCTTGTACTGTTCTCTACAGGTGGACTAAAGTGCATGAGCTGTTGATCCAGCAGAAGATCAGGAAGGACATGCTACCCCAGGCCGTCAAGGACTCCAGCGCTATGCTCAGGTCCACACAGCTCACAGGACACATTTACAAAGACCCTGTCCCAGAGACAAATATGAGCTTGGCAATAATGTCTACAAATGTCTCTACAGTCGAGTTTTGGACATTTGACATTTTCCTCAAGCCACCACATGATTGTCTCCAGACATAAAGCTAAACAATAGGACATTTGTTTGCCCATTGTTGCCAATGTTGTAGCCCTCTGCACAAAGAAAACTCTTGCAAATCTGAGGCTGTGATGAAAACATTAAAATAGCAGTTCAATAGAGCTGTTGTCATGGCTGTGACTGGTTGCAAGACAGTTTCTAATCACGGTGGATAAAGGGTTAAATAACCCTAACCCTAATTTGACTTGGATAAATAAATCGCGGTGGATAAAGTTAGAGCTGCACTTCAGTCAAATGAACAGCATGGCATATTTTCACACTATAGAAAAGTGTTCGCTTGGATATGATAGCTAATGTTGAATTCAGATGACGCAAACTTTAATATCTAGATTCATAGAAGAAACTAACTACTCAAAATCCCTCACAAAGATCTGCAGATGTTTTTAACCAATGGTTTTGTGGAGATTTGGTCTCATTTATCAGATGGTTCCTTCGCTGCCCTTTACTATTATATGTTTAAAAACAACAGCACATCAAATATATTTGAGATGTGTGAAGTAGTTGAAAAAACCTGCAGATTTCAAAATCCAGCCCATTGGTTCAGGTGTCTAATGAGGTGTGTTTGTGTGTGTCTGTCTTCAGGGAAGGTCATAAGGTGTTCTTTGACCGTTTGGCCGAGCACCAGGTTCCTCTGTTGATCTTCTCGGCCGGCGTAGGTGACATCCTGGAGGAGGTGATCGGCCAGAACCACGTCTTCCACCCCAACGTCCGCATCATCTCCAACTACATGGACTTTGACCACAGCGTGAGTGTTTGTGCACTTCATAATATGAAATGTTTTGTGTAATAAATACATAGATACTAGAGATCACCCGGTATGCCCATAGACCAGTGACAGCCTGATGACCATAATATATCTGTGCAGGTTAATCAGATTGATCAATATCTAAGAAAAACTCACTTTCCAGGCTGCAACAAAACATAAGTACTAATAACCAGTGTTGGGGAGTAGTGAACTACATGTAGTTGAACTATGTAGTTTAACTACATTTTGTAGTGGCTTGCTGGTAGTTCAAACTACAATTTTGGGCAATAAAATGAAAGGAACAGGCACAGCTCCAGGATTTTTTAAATAATATTGGTGTAGATGTGTAGATACTATGAGAGGTATCCACCTGATCATAATCCACATCTACAACCCAGAAGAGAGGATGAATACAGCAACCCTAACTGAACACTGTCTTGTTGTTAAGGGGATACTGCGAGCCTTCAAAGGTCAGCTGATCCACACCTTCAACAAGCGGGAGGGCGCTCTGCAGCACGCAGCCACGCTTAGCGAGCTGCAGGACCGTCCCAACGTGCTGCTGCTGGGGGACGCTCTTTCCACTGGGTGTCGTTAGGTGTTTGAACCCGGAAGGGCGAACGGTTTTTACCGCACTGCGTGCTCTCGTGCCGGTAATGTTTGTGCTACATTTGCTTTCTGTAGAAAAGAACTTTGCTGTATTCATATCGGTGAAATGGAATAAATGGATGGGTTCCGAACATCAAGGACAAGCCTTCTTCGTCGTTCTTATACAGCACTCAGTGCAATGTTATCGTATATATTAACATCAGCACAGCTAGCGAGTCAGCCACAACTCAACCCGGTAATTCAAGCACCTCGGTGGCTTACAGTATAGGGCTGTGAGCCTGCCTCAACACCCTGAAAGATTAATCATTTGTAAAATCCTTTTTGTTGCAGCAAGAATGCATGTTGTTGTTTGCACATTCTGTATGTGCGAATCAGAACATGCAACTCCTATCCGTTTGGGGTTGTGGCCAGCTTCACCCAGACGCCCACAAACAGCCATATCCTTGAGTCTGATGAGACTAATTTCTCTTCTCCAACTGGAATGTGGGGTCTCCATGAGGGGAATCATTTCAGCGATCCAGGAAGCCTTTCCTTCAACTCAGGTGGATCTTATGT
Organism: Poromitra crassiceps; assembly: GCF_964638095.1. Classification (NCBI taxonomy): domain Eukaryota; kingdom Metazoa; phylum Chordata; class Actinopteri; order Beryciformes; family Melamphaidae; genus Poromitra; species Poromitra crassiceps. Next base: position 236,892 of record NW_028152104.1, read on the forward strand.
TATGAATATGGAATTCCTTTTCTACCACATTAGCAGGGCTCACATTATTGGCATCTTATTAATCTTCAAATTCCTATTTTGTTGCGTTTTAGCTGCTTGAACTGTATAGCATTTTGGTGAAGGAATGCTATGAAGAGTTCAGGCACTGGCAGTTCCAGCAGATGGCCTGCTCTGTTTTGGCACCAAGACTGACTGATGGAGCCAGCTGTCCCATGTGTCCAAAGGTACAGTAATAATTGTTATGGCATGTCTGGATGTGCATTATTATTTCATGTGCGTATATTTAATCATTGCTTGTATTATATTAGGAAAATGGAACCCTCTGTGTGGCTGCCGACGCGCTGTTTGGACTTCCACGGAAAAAGTCGTCAGGGGAAAGTTTTGAGCCTCCAAAACATGAAGATAGATTTTTCCTCAATCAGAGTGAAGTGGACAGTTTTGTTGAACATGCAAACCCTCAACCAGAGGTAGGACTATAGTTTCATTTGAGAGAAGAATTCCACCTACATGTGATAGTTTTAAGAAAGCGATCTGCTTTGTTACTCATGTCAAATCAATGTAACATGCTTAGTGATGAAAGGATTCTGTCTTTTCCCCTCAAAGGGGGGGTGTCCTGGATTCCATGCTGGGAGTGCAATCCGGTCAAGAGTCAGGTTCAAAAAGCTGGATGAAACTGGCGTATTCGGGCTCACCTGCAGGCATGAGCATCCAGTCAAGTTTCTAAACTTGAAATCTGGAGAAAGGTATTTGATTTTTGCAAGAACTAATGCTAAATATATGCTTAAATACATCATTTATTTGATTTAAGTTAAGTTATCCTTTATTTATCCCCATGGGGAAATTCATCCTCTGCATTTGACCCATCCTCTACTAGGAACCTTCCTAGAACTAGGAGCAGTGTGAATCTAACTCTTTTTGCTTAATTTCTTCAGACTGTCAAATGCTGTCCTCTTGCTGAAGGAATTCAGTAGAGAGCAGGAGGAGCGCCAGCTGAAAATGGTTTTCATGTACGACATCGCGTGCAAACTCAAACCCCACCTACAGGTAACACTACATATTTAAGTTACGGTACTATTGCAGAGCAAATGTGAAAGGTTTTAAAATCATTGCATCTATATCTATCTATCTATATATCCATCTAATTTCTGCATCTCTGTCTGTCTCTATCTCTGTGTGTCTGTCTCGGTCTGTCTCTCTCCCTCTGTCTGTGTCTGTCTCTCTGTCTGCCTGCTTATCTGTAACTGACTGTCTGTCTGCCTCTGTCTGTCTGTGTCCTACTTCCGGATTTCCCCCTTGATTTGATGGAAGCAGGTAATAAAGCATTTTACCTGGAACCAAATGCAACCTTGTTTTTGTTACAGAGCTGGGGGATAAGTCAAAAATGTCTTTGCTGGGGTCAAGAGGGTGTGGGATCAGTCAATTGACTATGTGTAGTTATGAATTAAAGTTGTGTTTTCTTTACTTTTTCTGCCATTTCTTTAGCGCCACTATCCTGACCTGATGAACAACAAGGTCAGTGTTCCATTCTTATGGGCACAATCTTGCATGTCAGGTTAGGAACATTTTCTACCTGGATCAGAAAGTAGATGTTTGCTAGTTGAGCCTGATGCACAGTCTATTTTCCATAGACTGTGCTTTAATAAGTACAAAAAACTACCGCACTAGACTCGGGGTCCCCACGGGTCCTTAAAATCATTGAAATCTATGCCTTAAAAGTTTGTGGAAATAGACATTGAAGGTGCTTGAATTTAGGGTAGCATTGTGTCTCCACAGTACTTTTTTTTTGCTGTATTGCATAAGAGAAGGTAAGAGACCACAGCACAGTTGAGAAGTGTTCACACATTCAAGCCTCTCTCTTTTTAATTGTCTGTGAGCCTGCTAGTTCTCATCATAATTTCTTCATAGTTGTAACAGTAATTAACCTTGATCCATGTCTCTAACTATGCCGTGTTGGCTCCCTGAAATTTCCTGATCATGATCGGGCAAGTCGTTGAGGAGGACATGAATACACCAACTAAGCATGATTAATATTTTACAGATGTTTTATGTCGTGTTTACAGTTCCAGTTCAACACTCGATTCCACAAGGGAACAGGACTGGCTGATGGGGAGCAGAGTGAGCGCTTGTGGTCCTACCTGCGAAAATTTGGAAAAATCACAAAGGAGATGACCCCATCTCATCGCACAGACCTCCTTACAGATGCTCTCCTGCACTACTCTGCCAAAGTGCAACAGAAGCAAAGTGAGTTGTTTGTTTGTGTGTGTGTGTGTGTGTGTGTGTGTGTGTGTGTGTGTGTGTGTGTGTGTGTGTGTGTGATACACACTATAATTGCTTTGGACGGCTGGACTTGACAAAATAGGAATCTGCATATTAAAGCCTAGGGTGGGGTTGGTATTTTTGTTAAGGATGAGTTACTTCAGTATTTCAAGGTTAACATTGTTGATAAGGCAGTAGATGATATTTTTGCTTTAAGATTTGAACACCGAGTTTCACAATATTTTTTTGTTACTTTTTCATGCTACCTATCACCCGAAGGCGCTGCACGGGGAAGGGACTTGGGGGATCGGTGTAAAGTGCCTGACCATTTCCTAAATTTAAAGCCAATGCTCAAAGGTACCCTACAGTTCAGCCCCCAGTTGATCTAAATAAAAGTAGGCGACCTAGAGTCTTCCCTGATAACTTTCTTTCATCAGAGTTGTGTTGCACTGTTTTACTAGAAATTATCAGACATATGGGTTGTTGGGATAATCAGGAGGATGTGGATCTCTGCTACAGTTCACTGTGCAGTGTTCTCTATGCAGAGATAGATAGACACTCTTCCACTAAGACTTCTGGCTTACCTACAAGTCTAGGACATCAACTAAAAGGTAAAGCTTTTTGGAACTGTGAATTAAATCCATTATGGGCTGATGTAAGAACTACTGAAAATAAATTTCTAAAATGCAGAAAAAATGCCTCAGGGATGCATTTATAAGCAGTGTCAACACATCTCTGAAAAAAAGACTACGTTTCTTTAAGCAGAGATTCAACAGGGGCCAAGCGATGCATTTGGAACAGCTTCAGTGTAAAAATCCAAAATAAGTTAAATTACCGTAACCGTTTGGGCCCTAGGAAAGCTGTCGGAATACTTATGGGGATTTGGATAATGAGACTGAAAGTGTCCCGAAGATATGGGAAAGTGAATTTGCCAATAATTTCCCCCCTTGCTCTCAAGTACCCCCTGTAGTAGCTCTACATATGCGTACCCCGCTTTGGGAACCACTGCTCTACATAGAAAAGTCAATAATCCAGCCTCTGTCTTTGGTTAAATCTTAGCACTGTATTTCTCTTTTTGTAGTAACAGGCATTCCTCAGCGACTTCTGAAGGCCGAGAAAATAAAGGAGGAGTCAAAGAAAGAGTTGACAAACCTCATGAAGTCTTTGCCAGGTATTTAAACTATGTCTTCATTTTGTGTTAATTATTGTCATGCAATTATTATCTTCACACTGTACTTCTATGGGTGTCTTTTTACATGGCAATTCATTTTTGGTTTGATATACTGTATACTCCTGTACTCCGTAACATGTTCTCTCATTTACATTATGTCATTTAGCAAATGCTTTTATCCAAAGCGACTTACAATATCACATTCTGCTATGCAACACCATCTACAACAGTTCCACTTTTGAAGCAAGAAAGTAGCATTAGTAAGAGTAGCATTCGTTTTTCAGAGTTTTTTTCTTCAATTTTTTTGGGTGGGGGGGGGGGTAGATTAAGAGGGGTTAGTTACTTTACTTTTACTTTACTTTATTTATATTTGGCAGACGCCTTTATCCAAAGCGACATACAACCAGGTTAAAACAGTACAGCAATAACAAGAAAAAATTAATAAAAGTTTTAAACGAAAAAATGTATAAACGGCAATTAAATTAGAACATATTTACAGACAATAGACGTGCGGATGAGAAGAATAGGAGGATAGCAAGATAGAAGAGAGAAGAGATAAAAGTGCATAAGGATGAAAGTGCATAGGAGCTAGAGGGTTAACACAGTTGTAACACAGTTACAGTAAGCAGTGTTGGGCAGTTACTTTCAAAATGTAATAGACTACATATTACTAGTTACTTTCATTTGAAAGTAATAAGTTACTTTACAATATTACTTTCTGTGTAGAGTAACTTGTTACTTATTACACTACTTTTGCATTACTTTCACCAAAATAACAGCAGTAGCAGAATGACATCGCTGCCCCGGAACCATCCCGAAAAATAATTTCAACCGCCTTGAAGTCAGTGTAAACAATGCAAAATTCTAAATTTTATTCTTTTCCTTTGTTATTATCATCTATAGTGGTTTTTTGCATAAAAACACAGTTTGATTAGGAAATGATTGTATCTTTTTTTAAATATGTGCTTTGATTGAATCAAATGTAACTCAAATTGTAACTTGAGTTACTTGACAAAGTAACTGGTATAATACTACTGAAATCCTATAAGTAATAAGTTATATTACTGAGTTACTGCTAAAAGTAATATATTACATGTAATATGTTACTTTTGTAATGAGTTACCCCCAACACTGACAGTAAGTAATCCGATGGGACAAGGGATATTCTCTCTACTTGTATTTGGTTAGAAATCAACTTTCCCTGAGTGTTTCTTTTACTTACCCCTATAAAAAATGTTTTTGAGTTTCCTACAGTACTATGGGTGGGGGTTTGTTAACTCACTAACTTTTGCAATAGCGTGCTTGTTGAAACCTGTTTAGCCACGATGAAGTTACAGTTGCTTCCCTCAACATGCGCTAAGGGGACTTCTCTGTTTGAGCGAAAGGTGGGAGAGTCTTTTACTAGTACAGAGATGAATAGCTAATTGATGACCACTAGTAAAATAAGCTGTCATATAAACAAAGCCCTATAATATCAAGAAAGTGCCGTATACTGTATACTGTATATGCACCTACGGGCGAGTTGCGGTATTTACTGATGTGGCACTTTACTTCCCCAGGCAAGCCTATAGGCGTTGATTCCTGTATCAAATCTCCCATCAACAGTCCTGAAGATTATTGTGAATAAATATGTACATTTGCTCTAGATGCAGAAAAACCCTGGCTGTTGATACTGGCTCAGTATACATTATCCCGCTTAGAACACGGCCTACAACTAAATCATTCAATAATCTGACAAAAATAATTATTCAAATATTTTAATAGCGTTTTCAACACAAAGTGGTTTCATTCGTAATTGGCACACAAGACACCACAGCTGCAACTGGTTGGCCTAATTAGTAGGCTAGTGGTTGCTGACAAAAGGCTCTTATCAACTGATTAATACCAGGTGTGGCAGAGCAGCGGTCGGTCGTCGAGAAATAATGACCGGTGAATATTGTTGATTGACCAATCAGAATCGAGTATTCGAGAGAGCCGTGTTCTAATATGAATTAACTGCTTGCAAGGAGCACCTTCATAACCTCTTGAGTGTTCACTTACTCACTGACTAACAACATTTGGCATATTTAAAAGCACTGGATAACTAAATAATTCCAAATTCTGTTATATTTTCAGAACTAAGACAAATACTGTGATGATATTTTTGCTTTATCGACCCGTACTAGTATTAACACACTTTATCTAGAGTAAGACATAAGCCAGCTTATACCATGGTCTGGGTGAATACTCGATTCTGATTTGCTGTAGCGTGTCCATTATTTTGTTATAATGTAAACCTAGCTAAGTCCTGGCAAACGTCTGTTCACAATTCATATCCATGTGCCATGTCCTCAGCAGAGCCGTTTGAGCTCTATACCACCGTTCAGTGTTAATATGTCACTTTCATAAATTTAGAAGAAAAAAAAGGTCAAAGTAACCATTTGGGTTACCCTTGTGTGCTCAGTTGATCAAAATGACGGGCATTTACGGAGATCTGACGTTTACATTTGTCAGCTGACCGAAGCGCTCGAGCGCAACCATAACAACAACAAGGAAGCAGTCACCTGTCATAAACAAACGAAAATCTGAATTATCTTAGCCTAAAAGGCTGCATTCCACAGGATGCCGACTGCCCCTATGAACTTACTGATACTGTAGCCTATGAGCGATCAGCCACATGCTGCGGCCGTCTGAGTCTATTTCATCCTGTGAAAATCTTGAGCAGCCTAGGGGATTTTGTCTCCGGTTCTCAAAGTTATGACAACTAGATTTAGATTGCAAAATGCATGAAAATGAATGAATGAAATGAATGGACTTGTTTTGTTTCTTTGGTTAGTGACTATGGTATAAGCGGGTTAATGCACTTGGAGGTGTCCATTATCAGAAATTAATGGACTGCGCCTCTGCATTGTCCATTAATTTCTGAGAATGGACACTTCATCGCGCATGAACCCTTACATATGATCTATTACCTTGAATACAGTTCTATGGAGATTAAACATGTTTAATATCAGAGCCCCCATAC